>NC_053498.1:38155102-38455102 GCF_905171775.1 Rana temporaria | reverse complement strand
AATGAAAACAGTGGTTAATTTTTAAAAGCAAGGACCAACCAGTGATGAATGTAGCGCTTGGTTGCTACTAGTAACTAACATCCACCATATCACCCTGCTGCCAGACCTCCATCTATCACCTCAGAGACAATGAACAGTCATTTGAGTTGTTTTGTTTTTGTTTATTGGGGGATATATAACTTGGTTGGGGTAAGGGGGATATGGGATGTCCATAGAACATGTTGCTTTGCCATTATATTTAGTGAACATTGATGAATTGGTTTAGACTTGAAGAACTAATGTACTTATAACATTTACAGTCTCTTCCCCTGCATATCACCATGCAGACTATTGCTCCTCTTCTTCTGCAAACAAAAGTCACTGCTCCTACCTATGACTGGTCTATACAATAAGGAGCGCTGGAAAGGGCGCATATACATACAAAAACTTGGAATATCCAGGCTCAAACTTACCGACCAATCAACAACCAACCTGTGATACATTTGCCTATATGTCTCAGTGTACTGCTCCCTGCTAGCCATGTCTGTAGAGGTAGAAAGGAATTTCATGTGTGATTCATTCCTCTAACAGGTTATTGACGTGCTAATGTCCCCTCACTATTCTAAACGTTAATTGATCTATTGTGTTGTGTGAAGAAGATCTGTGTTTACCCTTAAAAGATGTGTATTGTATCATCAGGCTAAATGATTAGAGAAGTAGTATGTTAATTATTCTGATTGCTTCAGTGTAGTAATTAACTCCAGTGATGTCTTTATCTAAAGAAACGTGTCTGCATGGTCGGCTCCGACTTGTCTCCTATAATCTGTATGGGAAACCCCACTGTGTGAGGGGGGCGTTCCTAACAGGCTGTAACCACATATAAGCTGAGTTTTTGTGTCAATAATGTGTCTTGGTTCCAGCATCCAGTCTTGACTCATCTGTGGGGAATCCTGTGATGTTCTTGTATGGAGAGGAGGGAATGCTTGACGGGGATATCATACCGATACCGTCACAAATTGGTTGGCAGCAGCGGGATCTTCCCTTCTACTCTCCTTCACACCCGGATTCCAAGCAGACACTGGAAGAACTACTGGAAGGATTGCTAGCAACAAAACCAAGCGGGTCATCATAGCGGAATCAATGGAGATAGACCAGGAGGACGGGATTGCAGCAACGCCAGCAGTACAAGAGATGGATACACCAGTGATTCAGGAGGAGGAATCGCCAGCCAACAAGCTAATGAGAGAGAAGCTAGCGTGGTTCGGCCCGAACCCAACGCCGGATGTGGTGCTGAAAGTGATGGACCTGTTAGCGGAGGAGGCTAAACAAATAAGAGACGCAGAACTACAGAAGGCTAAAGAAATAAGAGACGCAGAGCTACAGAAGGATAAACAAATAAGGGACGCAGAACTACAGAAGGCTAAACAAATAAGAGACGCAGAACTACAGAAGGCTAAACAAATAAGGGACGCAGAACTACAGAAGGATAAACAAATAAGGGACGCAGAACTACAGTTAAAACTGGCAGCAGTCCAACAAGCAGCCGCACCTTCTCCGAACAGTGAGTACAGCACAGCAGACACAAGGAAGATTCCGTTTAGCGCTTTTAAAGCTTTTGATGAAAAGGACTGTGAAATTGATAACTACCTGGCGGATTTTGAGCGACAATGTAACCTGCACCGAATAGCTAGAAGAGAGTGGGTTGCAATATTGTCAGGCAAACTGTCAGGCAAAGCTTCTGATGCTTTCCGGACCGTGCCAGATCAGGATATCCATAGCTACGCCCGGGTTAAAGAAGTGCTCCTGGCTCGTTATGCAGTAACCCCAGAGTCCCACCGACAGACGTTCAGGGACTCACGCAAAACCACGAAAGACTCTTACGCAGAATGGGCATGCCAGCTGTCCCTGTCGGCCTCTAACTGGGTTAACAGCAGCCAGGCCACCACCGCAGAGGACATTTTGCAACTAATGCTCCTGGAGCAATTTTACAATCACATCCAGACGGATGTCAAAGATTGGGTGAGAGATCGCAGGCCCATGACTCTACCAGAGGCCGCGAAGTTGGCGGATGAATATGCGGATACTCGCAAGACAAACCAGGTCACACCACGGGTACAACCTCCACGACCAACGGCGCCCTCACACCCACCAGCCGCTAGATGCCAACCTCCTAACAGACCGGTGACATCTAGCCCTCGCTATCCACGCCAGGAGGACAACGAACAACGCTGCTTCTGGTGCAAACAGTTGGGTCACTTCAAGCAGAATTGCCCCATGAATGACAACACCAGGTCAAATTGGTCTCAACCTGGGTACCGCCCACCAGCAGCAGCCCATTGTGTAGACTCGGCTTGGGATCCCCAGGAGCGGGGTCGGGAAGAACCATTGGGCACCCCTTACGAAGCCCTCATGGTACAATCTGCTATTACGGACAACAGGGAACACCATTGTCAGCTGGTCATGGGCTCCAGCCCTGAGCCGGAGGGGCCCTGGAGGGAGCTGGGCAGAAAGAGGCACCGCCGGCCACCCTTCAAGAAGAAGAGGTCCTGGAAGTCATATAACCAGCGGACCTGGGAGGAGAAGAAGCGACTGGAGGAGAGGGAGTCGCAGCAGGCGTCCCAGATGCGGGCCGAGATGTTCGCCAAGGGCCCACCGGTGGCCCCTTACACCACCACCCAGTTCCTGATGATGAAGGACCACGTGGAGAGCCTGCAGGACATGAGCAAGCAGGAGCTGATCCGTGAGTACATAGAGCTGGAGGAGTGCATAAGCCGCATGGAGGAGGAGAACAACCACCTGAGGTCACAGCAGGCTGACCCCCCCAGGCTCCATGAACTGGAGATGGAGCTGGAGAAGCTCCAAGAGGAGAACCGGCGGCTGCGGAGGGAGCAGGGGGTGGCTGACCTTATGGGGCTCTGAGTCCCCTCTCCCCCCCCCCGGACTCTGAGCACCAGTGCTACAACGAATATAACTTTTCCTTTTTATGAATCTCCTGTGATTGTCACTTCAGAGCCATAACCTGCCCCCTCCCATAGCGGGACACCTAGACGGCAGCGCACAGACCCATTCGCTGTCTTCACACTGACTTCTGGTGACTTTGCAGATCGCACAAAGACTTGGGGACTGACCGGCGTGTGATCTGACGACCCGGTGACATACCTGAGTCTGAAGCAGTTGTCAAGGGAGGTCAGTCATGCCAAACGGAGTTAACCTCGGACTAAAAGCTCTGAACCCGTCAACCCTACTGGACCAGGGAAGGTCCAACCGGGTTTGCCGGAGCAGGGAGCAAAAGGGGGGCCATTGTGATACATTTGCCTATATGTCTCAGTGTACTGCTCCCTGCTAGCCATGTCTGTAGAGGTAGAAAGGAATTTCATGTGTGATTCATTCCTCTAACAGGTTATTGACGTGCTAATGTCCCCTCACTATTCTAAACGTTAATTGATCTATTGTGTTGTGTGAAGAAGATCTGTGTTTACCCTTAAAAGATGTGTATTGTATCATCAGGCTAAATGATTAGAGAAGTAGTATGTTAATTATTCTGATTGCTTCAGTGTAGTAATTAACTCCAGTGATGTCTTTATCTAAAGAAACGTGTCTGCATGGTCGGCTCCGACTTGTCTCCTATAATCTGTATGGGAAACCCCACTGTGTGAGGGGGGCGTTCCTAACAGGCTGTAACCACATATAAGCTGAGTTTTTGTGTCAATAAAGTGTCTTGGTTCCAGCATCCAGTCTTGACTCATGTGTGGGGAATCCTGTGATGTTCTTGTATGGAGAGGAGGGAATGCTTGACGGGGATATCATACCGATACCGTCACACAACCAAATTCACCTGTCTAACAGTGTGCGTTAAAAACAGAGGTTTAGTTGCACGCATTTGCAAATGCATGTGTAAGCTGCAGGCCCCGTCAAGGCTCTCTGTATACTGCAGTCCTAACTATAACATTGCATTTTAAGTCTCCTCAGTAGGAGCACATGACTGCTAGATAAGGGGCAGGTGACTGGAGGTAGCCCAGCCCTCATTAAAGGGGCAGGAGCACACTGCACACTCAGCACCTGGGAGCAAAGGTGCCAGTGCACTGCCTGACCACAATGACACAAACACAACAAACAAAAGTCACTTCTCCTACCTATGACTGGTCTATACAATAAGGAGCGCTGGAAAGGGCGCATATACATACAAAAACATGGAATATCCAGGCTCAAACTTACCGACCAATCAGCAACCAACCAAATTCACCTGTCTAACAGTGTGCGTTAAAAACAGAGGTTTAGTTGCATGATGAGGACTTCATCCATGACCGTGTAAGAATGAAGTTTCCACCCAGACTTCCTGGCATGCCTCCGCAACAAGCACTCCACTGTGGTACAATCACCAACCTTCTCCTGCCCCGAGTCTATGATGCAGAACTTTATCTGACCATACATTCCAGGAGCCTCTCTCCAGTCCCTCTGCTACAGGAACTCCTCATCAATGACCGTGTATAGATGAGAACTTCATCCTTGACCGTGTAAGGATGAAGCTGCCTCACAGCTCCTCTGGGCTCATCTGCGCTCAGCGCACCCCCCCCCCCAGATGGGGGCCACCTCTCTCCACTGTCTAGTACTCCATTCTCCAAATCTCCCGGCCGACAACTCCTCCCCAGTAGCATGTGACCTCAGCTTATATGGGAGGCCTGCCCCCTGCCAATACCAAGTGGGGATTGGTCAGGGCTCCTCACATGAGTTGCCTGCCACTCCAGTCCTAGGCCCTTCCCCTCTTCCAGAACAATCTCCCTGGAAGCATGGGAGGCGCCTCAGAACTAGAGCACAGGTGGTCACACCCACTGCTACACTAACCACTCCCTGTCCCCAGATCAAAACAAGCAGGCCTAGCCTGAAGCATAGGCCTGCCTAAATTTACCTGCACTGACAGTTTCCCTAAAAATATCCTATTCTAGCACCTACCTATGGTAGAGGGTGCTACATGTAGATGGTCAGAGAAAGGAATCAGAGTATGTTGTGGGATACAGGCATCTGACACTTCTAAAAGTGTCAAATGCCAAAGAGGTGTCTCGAAGATGCAACACTGGAACAGAGGAGAGGTAGGAAAACTGGCTGCCAGAAAGGTGGGTAATAATATGCTGTCTTATATTTTAGGAAACTGTCAGGGGTTCTAATACCAAGTTGACAAAACTTTGGAGTTAAAAAGGATGTTATAAACACTCCCTGAACGCAATTTAGCTTGCCAGCACAAAAAAACAACTCATAAAATTTTTTTTGCCAACATTTACATTACGTAGTTATAAATTTTACTGAATCAAAGAGCATAAATTGGACTTTACTGGCAATGAAGGGGATCACATATAGATTTATCAAATAAATACACTTCATTCCAAATGGTTAAAATCCAAGTGGCTACAAACTATTTAAGAACATATTATAACGCATCATAGGCTGACAAGTACAACTGCTAAGCTCAATGGCCATTATAAATATTTAAAATCGATCATAAACCTCTCATAACAATGTATAATGTGGCCATTAGTGTTCCCGGGTCGACGTGTTTCTCATTTCCACTTCTTCAGGATGCATGTGACTTCATGCAGTTTGCGGGGCATACTGGCAGATATAACACGTAATCCCAGCATATTTTTTGCAGGAAGCTGTATATAATTTTACCCCAAGAGCTGTGCAAACTTTGTAAAGTGAACCACTTAAACAAATGTAGGGATTCTACAAAAAACAAATATCTTAAATGTAATAATGGTTGCATACAACAAAGTTTGTAATCTTTTGTCAATTATACAAATGAATAGCCGCCAGACTGAAATAAGAGCTCAAGCTCTCCTTCACTGTTCATGCCGGGGTTCACACTGGTCCGACAAACGCTCCAACATTGGGAGCTCATGTCGCATGACGTGTGAAAATCAATGTTTCCCTATGAGAGCTGTCTTAACTGGTCCGACAACATGTTGGTCCGACTTTGAAAATGCTCCCTGTACTACTTTGGTCCTACTTTGATCCTACTTCAGCCCATTGAATATAATTGAAGTCGGATCAAAGTAGGACCCTCGTCCTTACCATCCGACTTTTGACATCCGACATTGTGATTACAGCAGCAGTAAAAGGAATTTATCTCACTCTGGGATTGTTTTGATTGGTCAAAGAACAAGTCAGACTATCACAAAGTCGGATCAAAGTAGTATCCTGTTCATGAAAGTCAGATGGATGTAGGATCAATGTTGGACTGATGTCGCAGAGCAAAGTAGGATGAAAGTCGTACTACTGTCGTGTAGTATAGTGTGAACCCAGCCTTAAGTGTATTCCTGTTGTGTGGGGGCAGCCATTAAGCTGGATACACTCTATACATTTTTCTTTAGATTTACCAAAACCATATAATAGGGGGTCAAACCTAAACACTTTCAATTTGTATGAAATCAGGCAGGCCCTTGCACTACAAAGTTGAAGGTAAATCTTAAGGAAATCGAACAACAAAAGTTGTATAGTGTGTATTCAGCTTTAGACCCCATACACACTATTCGTTTTTCTGCAGATTTTTGTCTTCAGATTTACCAAAACCAAATAATTTGAGGTCAAACCTGGAAGCTGAAAACACACTATACAACTTTCTTTAGACTTTTTCCTTTAGATTTACCAAAACCATATAATACGGAGGTCAAACCTTAAAGCCTCATACACACGGTTCAATTGTTGTACGACCGAGCGTCTGATTTTTGTCAAAAACGCGTGTTCAGGATTTTGTCTAGCATACTAACTATCCACAAATTGTCGTTTGACAAACACGAATGTAGTGACGTTCTATGAGAGTATAAAAAGGAAGTTCATTCTCAACCCTTTGGGCCCCTTCTGCTAATTTCATGTTAGTAGAAGTTTGGTAAGTGTTCATTCAAACTTTTTAATCAAGTTATTTTTATTTGGATGGTAAATAGCATCTCTTATTTAATTTCTGTTGTTTTTTTACCTGCACAATAAAACAATTGTGTCGAATAATACTTGGCTATGTGTTTTTCTTCAAATGACAGTTTGGGAGTAGGCAGTTACATTAAAAACAACACAATGGAAAATTAACAAGGGACCCCAACATAGTTGTACCTTTGATCTTAAAAACTCAGGGATAATGGTGTTGTGGTATCTTCCCCAACAAATCAAACATCAACCATAATATTAATATTATTTATATCACTACAAAACAAATGCCTTTTAAAATACATTTGGCAGAACTACATCAGTATCACCAGCAAAGCAGCTTCATGATTGCTGAGATGCTTAGGCTTAACTTAAATCCCACTTAAATAAACCCATAACCAACCTTGCCCCCCAATAATTACACATAGACCATTTAAAGTTGGAAGTGGGCAAGGCCACAGCTTTATTGAAAAATACTGGTATAACAAAATTCAAATCCAAAAAATCATGCCAGTCAAGGTTACACTGTGAGCATCGCTAAACAAAATGTCTAGTCTAAGAGGCCTGTCTCCACCATCAGTGCGAGACAGGCATTAGACTGACACAGTAACTCAACTTGGGGGCTTAGCCCATGCAGTCATGGCAATTGCTGGCCAGGTAAAACTGCCACACGCAAGTCAGTGGAACACTGACTAGCGCCCCACCGCAACCAGCGCTTGCTCAACGCCACCAGCGAGGCCCAGGTTAAAAATTTTGATGCCAATTTCATTCAAATGGACCCCATCAGGACGCAGTAAATCACTGTTGTCCCCTTCCAGCTCCCTGTGGCGCACCCCAATACCACGATATGTCGAACAAACTTCGACACTTGAGCATTCACCTTGCGCCGAAAACGCTCCAGGCCCGCACCTGGGGTGCCGTGAGCCCAGACTAGACGGGGGACAATCTCCGACCAAACGACCGTCAAATTAGTGAACGAGACAGCAATGAGCAATGTCCCGTTTCATTGCCGAAATTAGGTCCACCAAACGAGACAGGCCCACATCATTTCCCCCAGCATGGACGATAAGCACAATCGGACCCTGTACAAACTCCTAAGGTTCAACAATTCAGGCAACATTTTAGCCCAGCGAAGACCCCGAAAGCCATACCAGCGAATCCTGGCAACATCAAAGGGAAAACCAAGATTCCTCCTATAACTTCTGTTGGGCCGTATCGAAAAAGGAATATTGCATCCGGGATCAATTATCAATTATCAATCTCTTTATCAATACCGTCATTGACGGAAGAACCCGACGGAAATTAAAGGTGATGGATCAGGGGGAATTTTCCAGGATCCTTTTTAGGCACCACACCAAGTGGGGAAACCCGCAAGTTGCGATAGGGTGGGAGGTCAAATGGACCCGCCATGCGGCCCAGTAGTAACTCTTGCTCAACTCGGACTCGAATCGCGCCGCAGAGGTCACATTTATCAGACATCGTGGGCTCCTCCGACGACACAAAAGGAATCCAAAAATCCCGGGAAAAACCGTCACGAAGGATCGAAGCCTCCCTACTGAGGGGGTACTGGGCGAGCCAGGGAAGCATCTTTGTGATGCTCACCACTGTCCTCCGGCTTAGAAAGGTCGGGTCTGAACCCTGGCTTAGCGGACAGGGGTCTCTTTGCCTTCTGAAAACAGCGAACCGCTGGGTGAGCCCCTCCGCAAGTGGATCACTCATGCTTAAAGCGACAAGAGGTGTACCACTTACAGTGGCTGTCATTGAACATCCAGCAGATGCCTTTTTTGGACGCTCCAGCGAGAGCGCCGGCAGGGGACTGAAAGGTGGTCGGTCTATGAGGGCACATGAGGAGCAGCCAAAGACTCCCATCCTGGCAGTCAAAACGCAGGTCTTTCCGGGCAGCCATCCTTTGTCGAAACTGTGTGTCATAATTGAACCAGCACTGCCCACCGTACGTTTTGTACGCCCCCCAAACGAGATCCAGGTACCCGAAGATGGAAGGGCCCAGCTCCTGAACCCTGCAGCCAGTTCCCAAACGTGCGAGGAAGCTGCTTCGCCTTTTCCGCCTGAGCCGCCACATTGATCCGCCTCAACTTGTCAGCCGTCTCCTTGTCAAATGGCACCAGCGTCAGTAGGTCAACGAACTCACGGCACCAATTTTTTTCTTTGGCGTCCTGCGACAGGTGCAAACCCACCGGCGAAACAGACCACAGGGGGCCACCCATGTGAAAACCCGCCCCGGGAGACGACGAGGGCGCCACGCCCAGCGCAACACCCACTTGCAGCAACGCCGATTTCACCGCCGTAAGGACGCGATCGTCCGCTAAACAATGCAGGAAGTGCTACCCCATACCACCCCACAGTCATACTCACGTAAAGGAGGTTGAACCGAGGAGCCTATCGGCGGTCCATCTGGCGGAGCACTCTGCTGCAGGCAGTCGTTGGCGGGCGGAGCCGGATGCGGAATCCCTGGAGACAGGTCACGGATCCTGGGAGGAGGTGCAGGTGGAAGAGAACTAGAAGAGCTCAAGTCTAAGGGGAGAAAAACTGGCTGTGAATGCTAAAAACCACCAGCAGGTGGCAGCACAGCGCAGGACGACTCACCTTGCCGCTCAGCAGCCTCCTGCCTCAGGTGATCAGCGAACCCAGGCAGAAGACCAGGGGCACTGACACGTGGGGAGGTGAGAGGAGGAAGAGCAGGCGTGGCTGAGGAGCCAGGAAGCGGGGCAAGGCAAGCCTGGGAGCCGGGAGCCCCCTGCAGACACACCACTCCATCACCCATCCAGGTACTGGCGCTCGCGTGCCCTGTGGCAGCATACCAGGCGGGGGGAGGCAGAGAGGCTGGGGGAGGCACTGTGGAGCGGGCGAAAGCCAGCCCGCACCTCCCGGCAATGGCGCCCGCACGCCGAGCGGCATTGACAGAGGGGAGAGAAGCAGAGGGGAGAGAAGCAGCAGCAGCTCCCGCCCCGCTGGACGCTTAGAGCTGCCGGGGGGGCCTAGTGGAGCCACGGCCGCAGCTGTGAGCACTTAAGGACACCCGTGCATTGCGGGTCCGGGGGTGATCAGATGAGCCAGCATCATAAGTGCCAGTGGCTCCCCGAACCACCCTAGTAGCCCGAGATGTGGACCCAGGGGGGCTGGGGCTCAATCTGGAGGGAGGACGGGTGGCCCTGCAGGCCCTGTGTGCCCCCGGAGCTGGGAATTCGCCAGCCTCAGAAGCACCAACGGGCGGTGAGGATATGGCCGGGGCAACATTTCCACCAGAGAGCAAAGGCAGGAACCAATCAGCCTGGCTTCTCTCGAGCAGATCCGTGACACTCTCGATCAAGGCGTTGGTGTCCATGGTGAGTTCAGGCAGGAACGCAGGGGAGCAACTCTTGTGACGTCAACTTCTTTGAAAGTAGTGGGACGTGCTCTGCATAGCCCTTTTCTAGAGTTCTGGCACCACCCCCTCACCTCGTGCCATTGTGGCCAATCCCAGCGGAGCCACTCCGACTCCCTAATTGTGTTGACGCCCCAAATTGGTTGCCAAGCATCCAGCAGTCAAGGCTCCCTTTCCTTAGTGCAGGGCGGGTCAAGGGGCCTTCATTATTATACTGCTGCATTTCGACATTTCATCAATTGCCGCGTCACACATGTTAATTCTAGATTACGAACAGTAGTTTGAAGGCCAAACTCATCATACTTTCCACTTTTGTGTGACGATTTCTTTACTGACCATCCGAAAATCAGACGTTGAGTTCGTATATAGCTTTTGTCCGACAAAAAAGTGAAATCGGCTGTTGAAAAGCACCTTACCAACGATCCCAAAATCCGCAGACAGCTCATCTTAAGCCATGTACACACGGTACGATTGTTGGCCAACCGAGCATCTGATTTTTGTGAAAAGGGCGTGTGCCAGGATCTTGTCTTGCATACTAACGGTACACAATTGTCGTGCCACAAACATGAACGCAGTGACATACTACAAGGAATTTCAGCTCTTGAGCGCCACCCTTTGGGCCCCTACTGTTAATTTCGTATTTGGTAAGCATTGATTGATTTGTGTACTGCCCATACGAAAACCAGACGTCAAACCGTTGCCCGCTGTAAATTTACTAGCCTGTCATTCAACATTTGTTGGCTGAAAGTTGGACAACAATTGTCAAATGAGTGTACTAATGGTAAGATTTTAAGACAACAGTCTGTCAACAGACAATCCCCTGTCAACAATGGTATAGTGTGTTAGCCCGCGTACACACGGTCGGTCAAAACCGGTTGAAAACGGACTGAAGGACCCTTTCATCGGTCCAAACCCATGGTGTGTGGGCCCCATCGGTCAGTTATCCTTCGGTCAAAATTTTTAGAACTTGCTTTAAAATTGAACCGATGGACGCCTAACCGATAGGTCAAAACTGACGGTTAGTATGCAAAAGCATCGGTTTAAAACCCGCGCATGCTCAGAATCAAGTCGACGCATGTATGGAAGCATTGAACTTCATTTGTCTCAGCACGTCGTTGTGTTTTACGTCACCGCGTTGGACTCGATCGTTTTTTTAACTGATGGTGTGTAGGCACATCAGACCATCAGTCAGCTTCATCGGTTAACCGATGAGAACGCTCCTTCGGACCGTTCTCATCGGATGGACTGATCGTGTGTACAGGGCTTTAGAGGCTTTGGAGTTTCAATTTGTATGCAATCAGGCAGGCCCTTGTATTACATGGCTTTGGTAAATCTGAAGACAAAATCTGCAGAAAATCTAATTGTGTGTATGGGGCTTTACCGAAGCAATCCAGATGAATAATAAAGGAGACAGTCATTCATAATACGTGACATTAATGATAGGAAATCTTGTGCCTTTTATATACAGTATGTATTTAGTTTGCCTGAGGTGTCTGACAAGGATCACAAGACTGGTGGAACAGAATTAAAGCCCTTTGATAAGTAAAACAGTTTGCATGAGTGCCTGAAGTTTAACTTTAAATCTATTGCTTTCGGAGTTTGCAATCAAGGGTAGGGGCTTTTCATCCATATATATGCCTTGATAGGGGTAGTTAATTTTTTTATGCCTTTATTGATCTTGGGAATAAGAGCATGTTTTTATACTGATGTTATCAGGAAAACAGTGCTATCATGCAAGTAAACTGCTCCCGGAGTTGCTACCCTGCAATCTCTGCTGTGATTTACAATTGCCTTGCCTTAATACAGGGTAGTAAGGGCCCTTGAACAATGTTTGCACAGATGAGGTTATTAAACATTGGTGCACCTGGTACTCGCAGCAAATGATTTTTGCAAACAAACGAACAGATAGGCCCTCATAAAACATATCAGGAAGAATTACTGAAAGCTCACAGGCTGAACTATGTCACTGATAATTTAGAAATATGAACTTCTCTATAGTCACATTTCCATAATAGTCATGCACAATCAAAGATCCTTCAATTGGTATATTTTCTGCCAAATTTAAAGTACAGTAAGCCTGTCACATACCCAAGACATGAAAACAGGGCTTCATATGATGTAAAAAATGCACAAGCAAAAGCTTACCAATCCTAAATGCAGCGTTTTCTTTAAAGTGGGGGTTCACCCTAAAAAAAATTCTAACATTACATTGAGCTCAATTCCGACATTGACAGTATGCTGATCTTTATTTATTTTTTGCTGTACATACCTCGTATAGCTATTTTCTTAGCCGGCTTCCGGGTAGTGAATCCCGTGGGAGTGGGCATTCCTATGCAGCAGTTAGTGATTGACTTGATGACAAAAACTACCCACCCGTCGCATAAGGAGCGTCACGAGTTGCCGAAAGAAGCCGAACGTCAAGTCGGTGCTATACGACGCCTGCGCACCGACGTTCGGCTTCTTTCGGCAACTCGTGACGCTCCTTATGCGACGGGGGGGGGGGGGGTAGTTTTTGTCATCACGTCAATCACTAACTGCTGCATAGGAACGCCCACTCCTGCAGGATTCACTAACCGGAAGCCGGCTAAGAAAATAGCTATACGAGGTATGTACAGCAAAAAAAAAAAAAAAAAAAGTCATACTGTCAATGTCGAGACTGAGCTCAATGTAATGTTAGAAAATTGTTTTTAGGGTGAACCCCCGCTTTAACAGCCTCTTTACTTTTATCTTTATTTTCACCTGGTGATCTGGCCAGTAAGCCTGTTATTCCTCAACAGACCTAGCTGTCCAGCAAAAATGGCTGTTAGAGGGTTGAGGTATACAATTTAATACTGACAGGGGTGCTTACAATGGTTAACTTTTATTTATTTATGTAAAACTGTTATCCCAAAAGGAAAAAACTGTTGATGTAACTAGTTATAGAGTGTAACCCAGAGTTTGGCTTTAATTTGTTGGCCACTTTAAGCCTACTAGTCCATCTAACACTTTCCTCTCCAGACGGTACAGCTGTACATGGGTTACTCCATTGCTCCTCCACAGTTAGCCCAGGTTCACACTGGGTACGATTTCCTTCGATTTGAGATGCGATTTCACATGTGAAATCGCATCTCAAATCGGCGGCATTTGCCGCCAATTGTCGGCAATGACACTGTCCTAATCGGTGCGACGCTGCATCTGCGGCGCTGTACCGATTTCAAAAAGTAGTTCCTGTACTACTTTTTGCGATTTCTGGCCGCGATTTACATAGACATCTGTGCAGAAACCTGCACAGATGTCTCTTAAATCGCGGCCGAAATCGGGACTGCTGGCGGCAGGGCCGTCTTTAATATGGTTTGGGCCCAGGGCAAACATTTTTTTTTGGGCCCCCCTCCAGCTTATTTTGGGCCTGGCTGGTTCACATGTATGTTTTGGCGGTCCTCATTTGTGCAGGCACAGCAGCCCATTGATTTGAATGGGCTGCCATGCCTTTGTTTCCTGCAGAAAAAGGTGCATTCAGCATTTTAAAAATACAGCTGCCTTGAAATCCATTCTGCTTTTGCACCATGCTACTTACCTGCAGTTCTTGCACACACAAACGCACTGTGTTTTTAAAAGCGTGACCTAAACATCTAAAAATGCAGCAAGCTTGACAGTGCGGGAACTGCAGATAAGTCACAGCAGACAGCAGAATGGACAGACAGTGCTGTATTTCAGTGCTTGATGGGCATAGGCGTGCCGTGTGCGCAGCCTATTACATGAGGCATGCGCTTTTCTTTGCAGGAAACGCAGGCATGGCGGCCCATTCAATGAATGGGCTGCTGTGCCTGCACAAATGTGGGCCGCCAAAACACATACATGTGAACCAGCCAGGCCCAAAATAAGCCCATCAAGCAGTTAAATACAGATAGTAATGTCATCTGCTCTGAGGCTTTACTCAGCCTGGACTGCAGGTCTGGTCTGTTATTTAAAAAGTTCCTCTATTTTACACATGGCATGGCATGGGGTCCCATGGTGCTAAAGCAGAATGGACAGACGGTGCTGTGACCCCATGCCATGCCATGTGTAAAATAGAGGAACTTTTTAAAACACTGACCAGACCTGCAGTGAATCATCAAATATTATAAAGACTTTGGGCACACTCTACAGAAAACTTCAATTTACAATATAGATTAGCAAACAGTGACATACCTTGAGGAGCAGGACATGAAGAAGTCAGCCTCAGGAAGAGCAAACTGGGGATGTTATAAAATCACATTCTAATTCACTTTTATATGCAAGCAGCACCCAGTGGCAGGAAAGGAGAAGTGCGCATCTAAAGGGAAGCCTGGGGTGCTGTACATTTTAAAACACTGGGAAGGGAAGCAGTACTGTCACTGGCTGCGTGCCGCTGATGATTTTCAGCCTGATTTGTGGGCAGCACAGGGGCTTAACGGGAGGCAGGGCCGCCATCAGGAATTATGGGGCCACTTACACAGCTTCAGGCATGGGCCCCCTGGAGCAGAGAACCGGGATGGGGGGTGCTGCCGCCTGAAATTAATAAAGCAGGGGGGGGGGCTGCCGCAAATTTAGAAGCGGGGGGCCATTTACAAAAAAAGAAATAAAGAAAGAAATAAGGAAAAATATATATAAAAAAGGGGTGTAGCCATCCGGGGCCCTGGGGACCTCTGGGCCCTTTAATAAAAAGAAAAAAAGAAATAAAAAATATATATAAAAAATATATTTTAAAAAGGGGGTTGCCATCTGGGGCCCTGGGGACCTCTGGGCCCTTTAATATTTTTTTTTTAATAAAAATATATTACAAAAAAAAGGGGGTTGCCATCCGGGACCTCTGGGCCCTTTAATAAAAAATATATATAAAGAAACATTTATAAAAAAAGGGGGGGTTGCCACCCAGGGCCCTGGGGACCTCTGGGCCCTTAAATAAAAAATAAATAAAAAAATATACAAACAAAAATAAAAAAATAAACATTTATAAAAAAAATAAAGGGTGTTTGCCACATGGGGCCCTGGGGAACTCTGAGCCCTTTAATAAAAAAAAATAATATATATATATATATATATATCCCCAGGGCCCCGGATGGCAACCCCCCTTATTTTTTATAAAAAACATTTTTTTTATATATTTTATTTCTTTTTTTTCTTTTTATATATATATATATATATATATATATATATATATATATATATATATATATTATATAAAAAGAAAAAAAAGAAATAAAATATATAAAAAAAATGTTTTTTATAAAAAATAAGGGGGGTTGCCATCTGGGGCCCTGGGGACCCCTCGGTCCTATAATAATAATAATAATAAACATTTATATATATATATATATATATATATATATATATATATTTATATATTTATGTATATATAAATAAAAATATTTTTTTTATAAAAAAAGGGGGGTTGTCATCCGGGGCCCTGGGGAACTATGGGCCCCTGGGGACCCCCAGACCTCTAAAAAAAAAATTGTCCCTTTAATAAAAAATAAAATAAAAATATATTAAAAAATTGTCCGTTTAATAAAAAAAAAAATTTTTTTTTTTTATTTAAAAATAAATAAAAAAGGGAGGGTTGCCATCTGGGGCCCTGGGGTCCTCCGGGCCCCTGGGGGCCTCCGGACCCCTAAAAAAAAAAAAAAAAAAAAAAAAAAAAAAATTTTTTTTTTTTTTTTTTCAAAGGGGGTTGCTTTGGGCCCCCAACAGTGACAGGGCCCAGGGCACCTGCCCCATTTGCCCTGCGGTAAAGACGGCCCTGGCTGGCGGGAGTGAAATTGTGTGAGTTCAGCTGAACTTGCACGGCTTCACTCCCGCAGCCCAGTGTGAACCAGGGCTAAGAGGAGATTCCCTAAGGCCCCATACACACATTAGATTTTCGGCAGGTTTTTGTCTTCAGATTTACCAAAATCTTTTAGTGCAGGGGCTTGCCTGATTGCATACAAATTGAAACTCTAAACCCTCATACACACGGTCTAATTGTTGGACGACCTAGCTTCTGAGTTTTGTCAAAAAGCGCATGTGCCAGGATCTTGTCTTGCATACTAACGATACACAAATTGTCCTTTGACAAACACGAACGTAGTGACGTACTATGAGTGTGTAGCGTTCACCACCGAAGGAGCCGCTGATTATTTTGGGATCGGCTTACTGAGTTACCTTCTTGACTTGGTCTAGGGGTGATTTCTGTGAGTGTGAATAAAGAGCAAGTGTCCAGACATCAATTCAGTTTTCAACATCAACATGGCACACGACAGAAAAAGGTTGATGAGCGTAGGGAAACTTTAGTATCAGGCCTTGGATATGAAGAGAGAGCAAGCCTGCTCTCAGCAACGATATAGCTCAAATCGTCGCCACCCCAATCAGGGTGGGTAAAGTGCCCCCGGACAGGCGGTTATCTCAGGCCTGGCAGCCGGAGCATCACTTGCGGATCACTGGGAGGAAAACAGACCTCTGCCACAGGCCTGACTCAGGGCCTCTGCCACAGGCCGGAACAACTTGGGATTTGTGAGATCAATTTGAGCAAATCCTCCCAGTTAGTTCAATCAGTGTCACCCACTGACGCTTATTACAATTTTATTTTTACCAAAAATAGGTAGAAGAATACGTATCAGACTAAACTGAGGACATTTTTTTTATATATTTTTTGGGGATATTTATTATAGCAAAAAGTAAAAAATATTGCATTTTTTTCAAAATTGTCGCTCTATTTCTGTTTATAGCGCAAAAAATTAAACCGCAGAGGTGATCAAATACCAGCAAAATAAAGCTCTATTTGTGGGAAAAAGAGACGCTAATTTTGTTTGGGAGCCACGTCGCATGACCGCGAAATTGTCAGTTAAAGCGACGCAGTGTCGAATCGCAAAAAGGGGCAAGGTCCTTAACCTGCATAATGGTCCCAGTCTTAAGTGGTTATTATAATGGTTCATTTATCCAACTTTTTGCACATTGGTCTATTCATCTGTATTTATTTCTGCACCTTGCACCTTTACATGCATTTTAAGGCTGAACATCATTGGAATGTAATATTATCATCAATATTATTTTTAATTCATTATTCTTATTAAAAAGATTTATTAACATTGTTTGCACAGCTAATTTTTTCGCACTTATATGCACAGGTGCACTTTATACTTATTTAAACATATTAAACCATATATTTATTTACTTGAGAACAGCACCACATCTACTTTTCTAAATTACATGTTGTTCGCTAATAATGATATTTTTTGTGTTTTTTTTCTTTCTGTGTTTTTTTTCTAAAATATTAGAAAATGTTCTAATGTGTAGGCTGTATGGGGCCCTGTGATTTCTAAAAGCAGCCCTGGTCACATTACGTGGATCGTGACTGTAGCTAACAGAAACATCCAATGCGTTTTAGAAGTAGATTCTTCCTTCAGGGGTATGTGACTGTAGAACATAAATCACTTCTAAAAAGAGAAAAGAAAAAAAGGACATACAAGTATATGTAAGTAAACAACATTCATCTCATATGTCATAGTGCAAAATCGTTATTGTATTTCTCCTGGAAGTGGGGAAGGGGAGCTGTCAAAAAACAGGTCCCTGTTTTCCCCTCCCTCCAGAAGGGTGCCAAATGTGGCAACGGGGGGGGGAGCGTATAAGAGGAAGTTCCACTTTTGGGTGGAACTCCGCTTTAAGTATTAAAGTTTTATGTATCGTATTAAATTACTTCCAAAGAGAAAAGTGATATGTTGTAGAGATCACATATTTTCTTTGTAAGGTGGTGATACGTTACATAGCTAGTGCACCTAAGGCAGGTAAAGTGGAGGTTCCATAAACAAAAAAATATGAAAAGTCAGCAGCTACAAATACAGCAGCTGCTGACTTTTAATATATGGACACTTACCTGTCCAGGGCGCCCGCAAGTCACTTCCTGGTTCCTTACTGCGCATGCGCGAGTCGCTCTGTGTGTCTCCCATAAGACAGCGGAGGAGGGCAGAATAGGCGACAGAAGTAGGTCAATGAAGTTCAATAGGCAGTTCAGCTCTTCTGCTTGATTCTGAGCAAGTGTGTTTTTTTGCGCTTCAAAATTGCATACAGATGATCGGAATTTCCGATAGGAATTTTTTTCGCCGGATAAATAAAGAACCTGCTCTCAATCTTTTTTTGGCGGAAATTCCAACCAACAATTTTCCAAATTCACAGTGTTAATAAGTAAATTTTGCACAGGGTCAGCGCAGTAGTATATGTGCCGCATATACAAACACACATTTCTCATATCACTTCACCTCTTGGAGGTGTTTATAGTAACTGCAGCAGATATAGTAAATTGTTAAATATTATTTTTGCGCCGGTGACACAACATACACATATTTCTTTTACTTTTCAGTAATCACTATTCACTGGCAGCACACATTGGCAAAATAGAAGTGTTTTCTTTTTTGGCAAATAGAAGGTTGGATTTGGGGGATTTATTTGAAAATTATGATAACACCACAGCAGTCAACTTAGAACAGGGATTCAAACAACTGAAAAATACTATAGACAAATAAGTGAGAGTATGGTGGGACAAATTCCAACAACACCTCACTAAATGATGAGGTAGAACCATTAGAAGATGAGGGAGGGGAATTAGCGCAAGCAAAAACCTCAAGAGTCCCCATAGTGAAAAAGAAAAGCACGGAACCTACACCAACGGATGGAACACGCAACAAACCTACCCCAAATAAAGTGGACCAAGGCACAGCACCACAACCTTCCCAACCACCAATGGGCCAATATTACAGGCCACGTAGAGGAGGAAGAGGGGGAAGGGGAAGAGGGTATTATGGACAGAATTATGGCCCCCCTCAATGGCAGGGGGAATGGAGGGATTGGAGGGAACCCTACAGACCCCCGATGCCGGTTTTTCAGACGAGCCGAGGAGGATGGAACCACAACCCCCAAGAAGGAGAGGGTGCAGAGGGGGAAGCAAAAAGAAAAAGAGTGGGTTAGGAAAAGGAATTTTTAACCTAACAAATATTGTTTTTACTCAGGAAGAGCTAATAGTATTGGACAAAGGCATTACATTTGTGCCCAAAAGGTCTTTTAATAAATTTGAAGCTTTCATAGACCTGCAGAGGTTCATCAGAAAGTTGAATGTAAAGAAACATTTTGGAAAAAACGAAAGAACGAATGAACAATCAACCACCTCAGAATACACACATAGCATGCTAAAAAACCAATCTACTTTCAATCCAAAATCCAACTCACACCACTTTATAGAAGTTTTTAAAAAAAATGGTGGAAAAGGAACTAAAAACTATACAACCACAGAAAGATATGAAACAAGACAAAGTATGGCAAGGTATAAAAAAATTGGAGAAACGAAACAACGTAGTGATAAGACCAGCAGATAAGGGGGGGGGGGGGTTGGTCATTTTAACCAAACAAGACTATATGGAAGAATTAAACTATATCTCTGAAAAAAAAAACAACAAAGATCTAAAGGTAAAATTGAGAGAAGTTATGAATCGTGGTATAGCGGACCATGTAATAAACAAGAAAAAAGGAAGATACTTATTACCCAAAGCACCAAGAATACCTGTAATCTACCAAGTTCCTAAGGTGCACAAGAACAAAATTCAACCACCAGGCAGGCCAATCATTAGTGGCATTGATGCCATACACTCTAGATTGGGGGAATTCTTGGATGTGTTCCTCCAACCCCTTGCAACAAAAGGAGAAGCTTTCACCAAAGATAGTAAGGACGTTATCAACCTACTTTCAAGAATAGAGGTAGACGACTCCACTCTGTTGGTGACTATAGATGTGGAGTCGCTCTACACCAAAATTAAACAAACAGATGTACTCGCAGCAGTCGCATGGGCCCTGAAACACCAATCCGAACTAAAACTTAAACAGAGAAAATTCATTCTAGAGGGCCTGAGAATGGCTATGGGAAATAACTTTTTTTGGCACAACCATAACTACTACAGCCAAACAAAAGGAGTAGGGATGGGGAATAAGTACGCCCCAAGTGTGGCCAACATATTTCTAAACAAATGGGAAGGGGAGGAAATTTTTGGAAGATGTTGGCCACACCTCCTTACCTACAAACGATTCATAGACGATATCTTTTTTTTTTTTGATTCTATATTTTATTGTTTTTTAATCGATTTTATACAAACAAACAAAAATAAACCAAAAAATAAATAAATAAATAAAAAAAAGAAGAAAAAAAAAAGAAGAAAAAATAAATTTTCCTCTATTCCGCCTCCGCCAGCGCACAGCCATATTCTCTAGAGCAGACATACGCTGACCATGTTGACCATTTTTTATTAAACTTCTCTTCTCTGCCTTGAATAGTAGCACTACCTCTTTCCATAGTATATTTTTCAGCTATTTTTTTAGGCCACTGCGAGACAGAGGGAGATGATTCCCGCTTCCAGAGAGCTGATACACATGACTTGGCTGCATTCAGAAGGTGAACGGTCATCGAATTACTATATTTACGCCTAGAAAGCTCTGAAAGATGGAGCAAGTATCTGGCTGGTTCAGAACCCAGGTCCTGACCTGTCAGCTGTCTTATCATATCTCGGACCTTGGCCCAGAATGCCTGCAGTTTTTGACACGACCAAAAAATATGGAGCATATTGTCCTCTGCCACACCACAACGCCAGCACATATTCGTCCTTTCCGGATACACCGGTGCTTTTCAACATCTATCTCCGCCCTCTCTTTGATATTATCAGTAGCCAAAAACTACTCTATCACTCATATGCAGACAATACGCAACTGTATTTTCGCATCTGCAACAAAAAGGATCATCATTCCAGTTTAGAGAAATGTCTCTCTTTGATAGAAAACTGGATGTCTAAGAGTTATCTTAAACTCAACAATTCCAAAACAGAACTTCTCCTGTTTCAGGCCAGTCGCAAGAGTCAACTGGCAACAACCTGGACACCCCCGCCCATTCTGGGCCAAATCATCACCCCTAGCTCCAAAGTCAAAAGTCTTGGGGTCATTTTTGACACCTACATGACAATGGACGCACAAATAGGGTCAGTAGTCAGCAGTTCTCACCATCTGCTGCGCCTACTACGCAGACTTATCCCATTTACCCCTAAGGAAGACGTAGCAGTCGTGGTGGGAACAATTGTGAACTCCAGATTGGATTACGCAAATGCTCTTTACCTCGGACTCCCAAAGTACCAAATCTCTCGTCTGCAAGTCGTTCAGAATACGGCCGCCAGACTTGTGACTGGGAAAAAAACATGGGAATCAATCTCACCTTCGCTGAGAACCCTTCACTGGTTGCCAGTAAAGGACAGAATTGCTTTTAAAGCACTCTGCCTGACACATAAGTGCATCCATGGGAAGGCTCCACAATATCTTTGCGACAAGATAGAACCCCACAATTCCAATCGCCTTCTGCGATCTACGGGGCCAAAACCTGGTCAAGGTACCCAAAGCCAGATACAAATCCAAAGGAGAAAGAAGGTTTGCATTCCAGGGTCCAAGACTTTGGAATGCTTTACCAACCAGCATTCGGTTGGAGGAAAACCACCTAGCCTTCAGAAGACAGATTAAAACTCTGCTCTTTTGATGTCAAGAGACAGGAACCATCAAGCGCCCAGAAGCGATTCAGTTCGCATGTGCCGCGCTATATAAGTTTTTCATTCATTCATACATTTTATGCAACAATGATGGGACTCTATACCAGCGTGTGAGAATTTTATAACACAGCTCTTGGTACTTAGTAGCCGTTGAGGAGTGATGAGTAAAGTGTAAAATATATCTCCGCTGCTCTTCAGACAATGTAATGTTTAAATCTCTTTCCCATTTCTGAAGGAATCCCGGGGCATAACCCTCTGACGATTGTACTTACAGTTTATACATCTCAGATACCCCATGTGCTGAGGGAGCAAGCATATATTTTCCACGGGCGTATTCGGACGATCTGACCACTCCTTACGAAGAAGGGAACTGAGAAAGTGAGTAAGTTGCTGCATCCGCCATGGATCCAGTGGTGGATTAAACATCAATTGTATTTCCGCCCTAGTCTTCAGCCTATATTCTTCAAGATAATCACCTAGACGAAATTTACCCTGTCTCACTGTTTGTCTGAAATGGATGATGTCCTGAAGGTGAGATTGTAATCTTGACGCTAATATACGTGTAAAGATTTTTAAGTCTACATTTAGTAGGGAGATAGGCCGATAGTTCATACAATGAGCATGGTCCTTACCTTCCTTTGGAATCACAGTAATGTGTGCCCTTAGGGTGTCTATTGGTAAAGGCAGTCCCATAGACGATATCTTGATCGTCTGGAAGGGAAATGAAGAAGAGCTCAAGGAATTCATCAGACACATTAACAACAACCAATATGGAATTGTATTCACGGTTAACATACAGAAAATCTGCACACAGTTTTTGGATTTGGAGATTTTTAAGATGGGAAACAAACTGCACACAAAGACGCACTTTAAGGACACAGATAGAAATGGGTATATGCCATACAGTAGCTGCCATCACCCCCAATGGAAGCAGGCAATACCAAAGGGGCAATTCATTAGAATCAGACAAAATTGCAGTTCTATATTGGACTATGTCGCACAAACTAATACCTTGATCGGCAGGTTTGTAGACAAGGCATATGAAAAAATCAAACTGGAAAAAATTAGGGACACAGTCGGATTGATGAATCGGGACAACATACTGAAGGAGAAAGAAAAGAAAGAAGATAGAAACAATGGCTTGACCTTTATAACAGGATTCAACACGGAATATAAAAAGTTTGAGGGCATCGTGAAAAAGTACTGGCCGATTATCCTTGAAGACCCCCAACTAAGGGATATAGTACCACGAAAACCTACGTTCTTGTACAGAAGAGCAAAAAGGATACGGGACACTATTGTAAAAAATGTCCCGGACCCCCCTAAGAAGATAATGTCCTTTTTGGACCAAAAGGGATTCTACAGATGTGGAAGGTGCAAACCTTGCCGCACAGTAAAGGGTCCTAGAAAAACTACACAGTTCAAATCTAATACAAACAAAGAGGAATACAAAATAAATAAATTAATAACATGTAGCAGCACCCATGTAACATACGTCCTGGAGTGTGAGTGCGGACTACAATACGTGGGTAGAACCACCAGGAAGCTCTCAATAAGAATAGGGGAACACATCAGAAACATAAAAAGAGGTTTTAAATATCATAGTGTCTCATTGCATTTTAGAAAAATGCATAATAGAGACCCAACAAAATTAAAAGTATATGCCATAGACAAAGTAGAAAAAAATCTGAAAAGAGAGATTTCTAAAAATGAAACGTATTGGATTTTTAAATTAGACACACTCAAACCGAAAGGAATGAATATAGAGCGGGACATAAACTGTTTTTTGGAAAATTACTGAGGAGCTCAAAATAGCCATAATATTTTCATCTTGATTTTTATTTTTATTTTCATTTTTATTTATTCTTATTTTTATTTTTTTATTTTCATTCATATATATTTTTTCATTTTTACTTAACATATCTTATGGCTTAATGGTGATAAAAACGCGCAAATATATGTCCAATAAAAGTATAGATTTTTATGGATTTTAAGTTTTAATTTTTAACTTTGTGAAGTTCGTCCAAAGTTACTGCCTGGTATTAACATGGGTATCCCATCACAAACATGGCGATAGGTGAACATCCGGTAACAATAGGGAATAGCAATGGCAGAACAAACATTTCCGGTAACACGTAATTGGCTAACACCATGAGTATCCACCATAAATAGTTGCAAGAAGGGTACGCCCATAGCTTCCTGATGACGCATGCATACATGCGAAACGCGTAGAGGCCTATGGGTAATTTCTTCACAGACGTAAATACGTCACGCGCCACCTCCACGGCACTTCCGCACTTGAACAGCAAACAACCAAGGCGTGGAACGCACGCCGAGGAGATATCGAGCGGTAACGCTGGACAGACTAGTGCCGGTTAGGCACTTTGACATGTGAGTGCACATTTTTATATGTTTATAAATAAACTGCCCCTTTTTCATACATACTACACCATATGAGGTTTTTCTTTTGGAGTAAGGAAAGCAACTGGAGGCTGGTGTGGATGTGAAAAGCTTTTTTTCCTGCATGTTGGTCTGATACATACATTGAAGGCTAAACGGCACCATTGCTAAAGTCAGAGAAGATACATACCTGGATATGATTACAGGCTATAAACCTACCCTGATCTGGTGAGCGCATAGTACATAAGAGGTGGTGGTAACACATAACAAGGGTGAAAAATCATGACATTTTGGTCAACAACAAACGGCATCAATTTTTGGAATCTTTTGAAACATTGGACTTTATTTGTGCATGTGTATATTATATTACTCATACTTACTGAGGTTGTATATCGCGGGTCACTTTTTGAGCACATTGGTGTTATTATATATATGTGATTTAAGTATTATATTCACAGTGTTAATAAGTAAATTTTACACAGGGTCAGCGCAGTAGTATATGTGCCGCATACACAAACACACATTTCTCATATCACTTCACCTCCTGGAGGTGTTTATAGTAACTGCAGCAGATATAGTAAATTGTTAAATATTATTTTTGCGCCGGTGACACAACATACAGAATTTTCCAAAAGGAAAGCGTCCAGCACTTCCTACCAACAAGATGGTGGCTGTAACCCCGTCCAATACGTCACACGTCCCTTACTCCTCCCGACATTTCGTCACAAACGTGCATCTTCAGGGTCGTGGTATTGACGTGTGGCGCTCTTATTTATATAGGACAGACATAGGCAGCAGACCAGAAATTGCATGAGATGTTGTACAGTCGAACATCTGTACCTTCTAGTTACCAACTTTAACCCTTTGTTCTTGGGTTTTTGGTGCTAAAGAGAGCTTGTGCGTCAAAATGAAGCATTTTTGTCAGTCTATGCCTGATATAGAGTGTTGCAGTTCTGATTCCCATGTCTGCGTGTATGACAGGAGGTCAGAAGAAGAAGCGTTGAGCAATAGGGAGTAGAGTTGAGAGACCACATGATTTGGGGGAGCGGCCTACAGAAGCATGACTTTAAATACTGATTGTTCAGATAAAATATCCGTCACGGAGGGTGAGCTTTCCCTCCTGCAGACTCCCTCCAGGGTACGGCCCCTTTAACACTGGGGCGGGAGCCGCGGTGGTGGTATAGCGCGCTAAAAATAGCGGCGCTATACCGCCGGATTTGCCGTGGGATTCGGCCGCTAGCGATGCGGTATTAACCCCCGCTAGCGGCCGATAAAGGATTAATACAACTGGCAATAATGCACTATACACTATACGAAATAAAATTCTAAATTCGGTCATTTAGACAGTTCGTTCGTTTTTCGGACAGTTAATGGGCACAAAATCGTTGGGACATTTTTGATCCGAAAAAACAGGACAAGGACAAGTTTGGAAATTTTCTACCGAACAAACAATTGAAAGGTTAATGTTTTTTTTTTCTGTCCGAAGTATATGTAAAAAATAAATAAAAATGTATTCATTTGTGTACATTTAATGATTTATCAGTCATTACATGATAGCACTATCGTTTGCGCTCACGGTCGAATGCTCGTTTTTCGAAAATGGGTTTGACCGGTTTTTCGTATAGTGTATGGCCATCATAAGTTAGTACAGTGCAAAACCATTGTCTAGTGTCAACATGCCAGCAGAGGTTGGAAGGAACTGGAAATTCAGGAGACATCTACATACATGTGGGGAGCCAGTTTATTATTCAGGCTGGCAGCAAACACACAGAATTGTAATGTCAGTTTGAGTGATAATTCTAGTATGTTACAAGAAGTGCATCATGTAGGAATTTACTATGTGAAAGCAGACAAGAGGGGTTAAGTAGAGGACAGTGTGAAACAAAGAAATAGCTTGAGACACTTCCAACTTTACCACAAGTTGGCCAACACAGTCAGTCCCAGGCATTCGACTCACCGCTTAACCCACGCATTGCTTTACCCAAACAAAATTTCCAGGAGGTCATATAGGGTGACCTTCCTACAAAACAAAATGCCAAGGTGACCAATTCTAAACTGGGTTGACAAGTATTTGGTATGGTAAAGATCTAGTGGCTTACATATGTTAAATTCCCATGTTAACATCAGCTTGTAATACACTTTAATTGTCAACATCCTTTAACCACTTCCCTACCCGCCCATAGTCATATGACGTCCATAAATGGGAAAGTGAGTTGGACAAATAAGCAAAACCAAAACCAGTGAGACAGCAGGATTGAACAAAGGGATCAGCTTGTCAAGTCAGTGCGAATACCATCCTACAACCATGTGAACCCCCTCACCTAAAGGGGGGGGGGGGTGAGGGTAGGAGGCAAACCATATAACGGGGGGGACCAGGGAAAGAGGGGAAAAACAAGGTGGGGGAGAGGAGAGGGGCGGGAGGAGAAGAGGGGAGGGGGGAAGAGAGGGGGAGGGACCCAGAGTCACCCACAGTCCTACCCATCATCCACTACTTACAAGGGAGCCAATCTCCAGGGGGGGACTCAACCGGAAGCATCGACCCAGCTCAACCAGATTTTGTTGAACTTTGTCGGGCAGTTTCTGCTTTCTTACGTGATCCTGTATAGCGGCAACACTCTGCCAATTGCAGACCGCCAAGAGGATCCAGTAGGAAGCTCCAGTCCCCTCCAACGTAGGAGAATCTCTCTCCTAGCGGAGAACAAGGCAAAAGTGATACAAAGCTTAACATATCTATCCCCTTCAATCTCTCCCAGATAGCCAAGTAGGAATATGCGAGGATCCATTGTTAACTCCACTCCACAGAGATCGGACAGGGTGTCAAACCTCCAGTTTGGGACAGGAACACACCATATGAAAGAATGTTCCCGTCTCAATTAAGCAACGGGTACAGAGCAAGCTCCTAGAGGGATATATCCCAGCCAGCCTCTGCGGTGTGTAGTAGGCCCTGTGTAGAAACTTCAGTTGAATAAAACGGTCACGGGAGGATATCATGGAGGGGATATAGGAGGAGACACAATCCTCCCACACCTCCTCGTCAAGGTCCGGGATATCCGTACTCCACTTACTCAAGGCCCCAGTCATGTCTGTATCGTGAGTCACCGTGAGTCAGAGGTAAAGGGAAGAGAGGGGGCTCCCCATCACACCTGACACCAGGAGGCGCTCAATGGAATCTGATTCAAGAGTCACTGGGTCTGGGAACTGTGAGGCAAGGGCATGTCTTAGCTGGCAGTATCGGAATTAGAAGGAGATGGGAAGGTGGTAAGTCGGTCTCACCTCCTGGAACGTCATGATCCTACCATTCGGCATCACATGAGGATACCCCTTTGTTGGAAAGTGCCGCATATGAGCCAAGAACAGCAGCCTCCAAGGTAACGGCCGGGTTTTGTTTGGGTTGAGAAAACCACCACCTAACACCGCCACCCAGTAGTATAACAGGACATTTGGGAGCGCCAGCCCCCCGCTTGACAATGGAAGATAGAGGATGCGCCACCCGGGGGGGGGGACGGGGGACGCCCGGCCCAGAGAAAAGTTGTAACTATACTATCTAGTTGCCGAAAGAAGGGATGGGCAATAGGGGTGGGGGTCTACCTGAAAAAATATAACAGTTTGGGTAGGTATATAATTTTAATGAGATTTCCACGTCCCAGAGGTGTAAGAGGGAGACTTTGCCACGCCACACATTTCTTGGTCAGCTGGTCCAGTACCGGAAGCACATTCTTAGTTAGATAGCTCCCTGGCTCTAGGCCCACTCGCACCCCCCAGATAGGTAAATTCCTCAACCCAGCGAAAGGGGCATATGGGAGTCCACCCGGGGCACCGACGGGCGGAGCAAGAACAGTATTGACTTGTCCCAGTTCATTCGGATCCCCGAAAATTGACTAAAATTGTCAAAGTGGGCGAGCGCATTTTGCAGAGAAGCAGAGGTGTCCACCAGGTACAACAGGGAGTCATTCGCATATAAGGACAGTTTTTCCTCCATGGGAACCACCTGGATACCTCTGACCCCAGAGTCCCTCTGCAGATGGGCGGCCAATGGTTCGAGCGCCAGGGAGAACAATGCTGGGGACCAGTGGCGGCCCGTCCATAGAGGGCGCCCGGGCGCCGCCCCCCCCCCTCCCCAATCAGTAAAAAAAAAAAAAAAATCTAAAAAAATAAAAAATAAAAAAAAAGTTTATTTAAACATGTCCCTTTAAGGAATTTTTTTCTTCCAAAAAAGGTCCTTCGGTGCACTGTGTCCCAGCGCCGGACGCCGGGCACAGTGCTGTGTGAGTAGCGCCACGTCTGTGCAATCACGGGATTGCAGACGAGGCGCTACATTGGCCGGAAAAAAAATGCCATTGTGGCGTTCTCCATCGCGCCACTTGCTTCCGGCGCGATGGACTGGGTTGTTATGGCTCGGGTGCACACTTTCTGTGTGCACCCGCACGTCTCTATGCTAGTCCCGACGTCTCAGGAAGAACCGGAAGTGACGTCGGGACTCTCGAGCTCAGTGTGCCTGGAAGCTGAGCTATGCTGCCAGCATGCCTGCAGTAACTGGTATGAACCCCCTCCCTGCTTAATCAAAGTATTGCAAATAGGGGACATGTATTTAATAGCGGGCAAATGGACCCCTTCCTTCACCCGGCTCTTAAAAAAAAACAATATTAATTGGGCGAAAATATCGGCCGCATCGAACCCCCCCCCCCCCCCGCTTATTCAAATGTTTTTTTTTGTTTTTTTTGTTAATCGCCCCCCCCCCCGCTTATTCATTTTTTATTTTTGCGCTCGTTAAAAAAATAAAGTATTTAACATAGTTTTTTTTTATTTAACTGGTGGAAATAGCAGCCGCAACGGCACCCAAAGACCCCCCCCCCCCCCCCCGCTTATTCATTTTTTTTGGACCCCATCCAATCTAGCCCCCCCCGCCCTTTTTGGGCTTGTTAAAAAAAAAGTATTTAACCTTTTTTTTTTTTTTTATTTAATTGGTTGAAATAGCAGCCGTAGCGGCACCCAAACCATCCCAACCCCATAATCCCACCCCCCACCCCCCCCGCCGCTTATTCGTTTTTTTTGGACCCCATCCAAACCCAACCCCCCCCCCCCCCACCCCCGGCTTGTTAAAATGTTTTTTATTTTTTTAATTGGTTTTTAAATTTAATTGGTGGAAATAGTGACTTGGGACTGGAAAGTTGCAGGATAAGCCTGACCTGATGAGAACCATTCATATCTGTGCAACTTCAAGTCACAGTGACTTTGAAGTAGTCCGTGCATTACTTTTGTCCCACTTTGATGTGACTTGAGGTGCATAGACCTCCAGAATACACAGGCATTGCTTCAAGTCGCTGCAAAATCGCAGCAAAAAATTGTGGCAGAATCTTGCGACTTTAAGGCTAACGCATTCTGAAAGTTTGATGCGACTTAAAGCAATGCCTGTGTATTCTGGAGGTCTATGGACCTCAAGTTGCATCAAAGTGCGACCAAAGTAATGCAGGGACTACTTTGAAGTCGCTGTGACTTGAAGTCGCACAGATATGAACGGTTCTCATTGGAAATCATAGGGTACGACTTGTCATGCGACGTTGAAGTCCCAAGTCGCAGGACAAGTAATGCAGTATGTGCGCAGTCTCTGGTCATCTTGTGCAGTATGTGCGCAGTCTCTGGTCATCTTGTGCAGTATGTGCGCAGTCTCTGGTCATCTTGTGCAGTATGTCTGCAGTCTCTGGTCATCTTGTGCAGTATGTGCGCAGTATCTGGTCATCTTGTGCAGTATGTGCGCAGTCTCTGGTCATCTTGTGCAGTATGTGCGCAGTCTCTGGTCATCTTGTGCAGTATGTGCGCAGTCTCTGGTCATCTTGTGCAGTATGTGCGCAGTCTCTGGTCATCTTGTGCAGTATGTCCGCAGTCTCTCATAATCTCATGCCCATTTAGAGTCCTTCATAACTAACAGTGTAATTTTTTAGTTTGTTTGCGCCAATCTGTAAGGCTGCGCTATATACCATGATTTGTGATGCTGGGGCTATATACTCTGTGCTGTGATGCTGAGCTGTATACTCCTGACACTATGAGGGGAAGCAAGTGGAATACAGGGGACGGAGTGAGTGTATTATATAGGGGGTGTGGCTTATGAGAAGTGGGAGGGACCAAATGTGGAGGGGCGGGGTCTTGCGCCCCCCCATTCTAAAATGTCACCAGCCGCCACTGCTGGGGACAGTGGGAAGCCCTGCCTAGTCCCCCTTCCAGGGAAAAGGAGTCCGACAGAGTGCCGTTGGTGCGGACGCTCGCCCTGGGGTGAGCATACAGCATTCGTATCCAGGAGAGGAAATGGGGGCCGAAGCCAAATCGAGAGAGGACCGTCCAGAGGTAGCCCCACTCGATCGAATCAAAGGTCTTCGATAAATCAATTTGTAAATGGATAGAAAACTGGCTAAAAGACAAAATTCAGAGAATCGTGGTTAATGATTCTCACTCTGAATGGTCAAAGGTTATCAGTGGTGTACCCCAAGGTTCAGTGCTGGGACCCTTACTTTTTAATATCTTTATAAATGATATTGGGTCTGAGATCAAAAGTAACATTTCTGTCTTTGCAGATGACACCAAGCTATGCAGTGGAATAACGTCCTTACAGGATGTTTCCACTTTACAAGCCGACCTCAATGCTCTGTCTAATTGGGCGACTAAGTGGCAGGTGAGGTTTAATGTTGATAAATGTAAAGTTATGCACTTGGGGGCTAAGAATATGCATTGCATCATACATACTAGGGGGAGTACAACTGGGGGGATCTGTAGTGGAGAAGGATCTGGGGGTTTTAGTTGATCATAAGCTCAATAATGACATGCAATGCCAAGCTGCGGTTTCCAAAGCGAGCAAAGTCCTTTCTTGTATTAAGAGAGGTATGGACGGGGGGGGCGTGTCCTGGCTATGGAGGAGTGAGGACGCGTGTGTCTGCCGCTCCGATCCACCGCCGCACCTAACCTGAGCTACAAGGGAAGATTGCCTGCCGTCTATCCCCTGACATGTCGCAGAAGAACCGGGCACCCCCGCAGACCCCTCGGGGAGGCGGCTCGAGACAGGGACAGCTCGATTCCTTCCTCGTGGAGCCGACCAGGGGCGGCCGCGAGGCACTCAAGATGGCGCCGACCGGGAGATCGCAGAGCGCTGCCCCAGCCTCGCAGGCCCCGACGACCCGATCCCAGCTGCAACCGGGCTCCCCCGGACCTACTCCGTCGCTGGTGAGTGACACGATGGCCCCGATCTCCCCGCACTCGCCCTCCTCTCTCCTGGGCCTCTCTGATGAGCCTGACCCCCTGGAAGACGCAGACATCAGGCGCCATATTTGGGCCCTCCCCACCAAAGCGGACCTAGAGCGCTTCGCAGACCGGGTCGAGAAGGCCCTGAAAGAAGATGTGGCCCAATTAAAGGCGGACACTACCCATCTGGGCAATAGGGTAGAAGTCCTGGAGCAGAAGCTGGAAGACGTGCTCCCGGTCATATCGCAACTACAGGAGAAATGTTCGGCTCAGAGCCATCAAATTGAGGCCTTGTTGTGTCATTTAGATGACATGGAGAACCGCAGCCGAAGGGCGAATATCAGGATAAGGGGCCTGCCTGAAGCGACCGGAGCAAGGGATATAACCCCTACATTAGAAGACATATTTAAGGACATTTTAGGCCTGCCTGCAACGGCTGTGGTGGAGATTGACCGTGCACATAGAGCACTTAAACCACCGTCGCAAGACGTGAATAACCCGCGTGACATCATCTGCAAACTCCACAAATACACACTTAAGGACCGCATAATGCAGAAGATGAGAGGTAAAACCCACTACGATTTTGATGGTGCCCGTCTAACTTTTTACCAGGACATCTCAAGGCGCACCCTTATGCAGAGAAGGCTGCTGCGACCCCTTTTGGCGGCCTTACAAGATGCAGGCCTGACATACCGCTGGGGTTTCCCCTTCTATCTTCAAGCTACCAAAGACGGCAGAACTGTGACTCTCCGCACGAAAGATGATTTGCCACACTTCCTTTCATCTCTTGACCTGGACCCGGTGGACTTCCCGGACTGGCGGACGTCGTCGGAAGTCCCTAACCTCACCCTCCCGCCTTCGGGCCCCTGGCAGACGGCTAAACGCAGGAACCGCAGACGGAGACGGAGTCAACGCCTTTCCGAGTCCTCACAAGGGCCTGCTCCAGTTGGAGAATGATCCTCCTTTACTTCATCTCCGGCCGGAGATGCTTGATGACTCCTATACCGATGTGCCCACTCCTGACTGTTTGGGCTCCCTGATGCCTATACCCCTTGAGACTGCCACCTTGAACACTTAGCTCCCTTTCCTCCCATACATGCCGCTCCACGCCTGGTGCGGTGGTCGGTGGCGGATGCCCCCTCCTCTCCCTCCTGTTGTGTTAGCCACGTTCCCCCAGTAGGCTACCCTTTTTTATTTTTTGGGTACTGATCCCCTTTGGGATCTTGGACTAGGGTCCGGGCCCTCCCTCCTTTAAGGATTGGGGTCCCGGACAGGGTCCATAGTAAATTGGCTAGACCGTTTGGTCTCGACCTTTCCCCCCCTCTCACCTAATTTTTATTTTTTCCTACATTTTTTTTTTTTTTTTACTGTTTTTTTTGCCGTGTTTACAATGCATTTCCTGATTATTGATGCATGTTATTTTGTCTCCACTCCTCCCACTCTTTCATCTGTCCCTTCCTCCCTTTTCCCTCTCTCCCCCCCTTGCCCTTCTCCTACTCCTCTCTTTCCTAGGTGCGTCTTGCTGCTCCGCCTTCCACACCGTACGCCCCGTATCTGTCAGCGAATCCATCCTCTCCGTACACACCTATGGCCACCCTACAGGTAAGCTCTTACAATGTTAGAGGCTTATGCTCCCCCCACAAGCGCAGCAAGCTCTGGTGGGAGTTGAAGAGGCTCAAAACGCAGGTGGTCTTCCTGCAGGAGACCCACTTCACGCCTCAGTCGCTACCCAGGCTCCCTAAACACCTCTTTAGCCAGTGGTTTATTAGTACATCCCCAACCCCTAAATCCAGGGGTACTGCAATAGCTATACACAGGTCATGCCCCTTTCAACCCACTGACACCCGAATAGACCCCCTGGGCCGTTACGTATTTCTGAAGGGCTCCCTAGCAGGACACACCTACACGTTCGCATCTATCTATGCCCCCAATGTTAATCAGCTGGGGTTCCTTGACACTATGTTGGAACGTCTAGGCGAGTTTAGAGAGGGCTCCCTGATCCTGGGGGGGGACTTCAATGTCAGCCCTGACCCCTTACTTGACACTTCTCATGCTAGACCCACACACTCCTACGCGTTCCTTAAGCACTTCCGTAAGTCCCTCCAATCCCTCCTTCTGACGGATAGCTGGCGAACATTACACCCTTCTGACCGCGACTTTAGCTACTATTCTAAGGTACATGATGTCTACACCCGCATTGACCACCTGTATGTGGACCGGAACTCCCTGGAGCTTCTGAGATCTGCCTCCATAGGACAGATTACCATTTCGGACCATGCGCCGGTGTCGGCGGTCTTTGCTTTACCCTCTGGCTCACGTCGATCCTGGACATGGCGACTGAATGACAACCTATTAGACGACGCGGGGGTGGTGGGAGAAATCGCAGACACTCTGTCCCACTATTTTGCCGAGAATTCCACGGCTGACGTGAGTGAGGGCACGTTGTGGGAGGCCCATAAGGCCGTGATCAGGGGGGCATTGATTTCTCAAGGCTCCCGTCTGAAGCGAGAACGCATGGCGGACTTTCACAGGGTGTATACCGCCCTCCAGAAAGCTGAACTCGACCATAAAACAACGGGCGGCCCAGAGGCACTGCGTACCCTGACGGAACTGCGGGAGTTGTTCCTGCGGCTTCTGGACAGGCAGACACACAAACGTTTCCGCCACATGTCCCATAGATTCTACGAACACGGAAACAAATGCGGTCGCATGCTAGCACGGGCGCTCCGGACACGAACGGCGCAGATGCATGTTCACAAATTAAATCCCCCCTCAGGGACAACGACGGTGCTGTCCTCTAAAATCGCAGCGGGATTCCGGGAGTACTACGCCGCTTTGTATGATTTAAACCCTGATCTCTCCTCCCCAGCACGGGCCGCGAAATGTCAGGCGATTCGTGACTACCTGGCCTCGTCGGCATTCCCCTCGCTCACGGACGAACAGTCCTCAGCTTTGGAACAACCAATTACCCTGACAGAACTCAGATCGACGATTGGGTCTCTACCCGCTGGGAAGAGCCCGGGCCCTGACGGGTTCACCAAGGCATATTTTGTGACCTTTCTCACCCACTTGGAAAACCCACTACTACGCTATTTTAATTCTATAGCGGGGGGTACGGCAATCCCGTCGGAAGCTTTACTTGCCCACATTACCGTGATCCCAAAAGAGGGTAAGGATCCCGCCGCCCCACAGAGTTACCGCCCTATCTCGCTCCTTAACTTAGATGTGAAGATCCTAGCGAAAATTTTGGCTAATAGGCTCAAACATCTGTTGCCAGGACTTGTGCACCTTGATCAGACAGGCTTCATCCCAGGCAGGGAGGCGCGGGACAACTCTATACGGGCGGTCCAGCTCATTCACTGGGCCCGCTCTTGTGCAGACCCCCAGCCCTACCTCATCCTTTCCACTGATGCCGAAAAGGCATTTGACCGGGTGGACTGGTCGTACCTGCATGAGGTACTTAAACACTTGGGCTTGGGCCCCCGTATGTTGGCGTCCATCCTGGCTCTGTACTCTGATCCATGTGCACAGGTGAAGGTGAATGGTACCCTCTCCGCTCGCTTTCCCATCAGGAACGGCACGAGGCAGGGGTGTCCACTTTCGCCCCTCCTCTTTGCTCTAGTACTGGAGCCCCTACTCCGTACAGTTCGGGCTAATGGTGATATCAGGGGCTTGCAGGTTGGGAATGCGGAACATAAACTCTCAGCTTACGCTGACGATGTTCTTTTCCATCTCGCGAACCCACTGCTCTCACTGCCGGTCCTGTTGAAGGAACTTACCCACTTTGGCACCCTATCCAATCTCAAAATAAATTTTGACAAGTCGGAGATCCTCCCCATTAACCTGACCCCAGATTTAACAAACAGACTAAAAGCTGCCTTTCCCTTCTCGTGGGCCAACACCTCCTTACGCTACCTAGGAGTACGACTCACGGATAGGTATGAAGCCTTGTACAAGACAAACTTCCCCCCTTTGTTAGCTGCGATTAAAGATGATCTCACTAAATGGACTCGCACTGCCTTCACCTGGTTTGGCCGGGTGAACGTGGTGAAGATGAATATTCTACCACGTATCCTTTTCTATTTCCAAATGCTCCCGATTAGATTGCCTAGACTGTTCTTTGATCGCCTTTCTAGCATGCTGACTGAATTTATCTGGAGCACGCGTAAGCCCCGAATAGCTCTCAAGACGTTAAAGCGCTCTAAGACAGAGGGTGGGCTGGGACTTCCTGACGTTAGACGATACTATAGGGCAGTCGCTCTCCAAAGGATACTGAACTGGCGTTTCCACTCTCAATCGAAGCTCTGGGTATCTCTAGAGAAATGCCTTGCGGGGCGGAACCTATCGTACGCACCGTGGTTACAGCGGGGACACAGAGGCCTATCAGAGACAACCTCCCCATTGACGACCCATGTGCTTGCGCTCTGGGATAGATTAAACGCTTCGCTTAAATTGTCTCCCCCTGTGTCGCCGCTGGCCCCACTGGGTGGCTTCCTTTGGTTCCCTCCGGGGGAACAAATGGCCTTTTTTGGGCCATGGGTGGAGGACGGAAACGCCAGCTGCGGGAACCTCATGAAGGATGGTAAGCTCCTGGATTACGAGACCCTTCCGACGGGAAGACAGGGGCCGCGGATGAACTTCTGGCGGTACAGGCAGCTACACCACTTCTTTGAAAAACAGGGTCACAGGATAAGAGATCCCTCTTCTGTCACCCCGTTTGAGGATCTGTTCATTGCTGATGAACCTACCCCACACCTGGTGTCTGAACTCTACCGTTTGCTGGGATCTGCTGCCCCTTTGCCCGTGCCCGCCTACATACGGAAATGGGAGAGAGATTTGGATCAGGTCCTTACGGACGCACAACTGACCCATCTATATCGCCTCACTCATTCTTCCTCTGTGGACTCTAAAACACAAGAGACAAATTTTAAATTATTGTCTCGCTGGTACCGTGTACCGGCGGACTTAGCGTGTATTTACCCAACTGAGTCCGGGCTGTGTTGGCGTGGGTGCGGGCACAGGGGCACACTCATCCACATATGGTGGAACTGCCCTCTGATTGAGCCCTTCTGGGCAGACGTTAGAGACCAGATACTGACGATCACCGGGGTTGACATACCCTTCTCTCCGGTGCACTTCCTTCTCCATGTCCCAACAATCCCTCTTAGTCAATATAAGAAAAGTGTAATTCCACACTTACTCAATGCGGCCAGGAGGTTGCTTCCGGTGTATTGGAAGCAGACTAGAGTACCTGGTCGCGAGGATTGGATACGGGCGGTAAGTGACATCGGAGAGGCTGAGAGATGGGTGGCGACCTGTCGCGACCGACAGGACCGACATATGACCGTGTGGGCACCGTGGACAGACTATGTCTCGGACCCTGTTTTTGTCCCCTCTAGCCTAGACGTGGCTTTGCTGGAACTGGCGGAGCCCTCCCTTAAGACTCGCAGGCTGCAAGCTCTCGCTGGAGAGCAACTGGACCCACCAGCACTTGGTTAAGGAGATGGCCGCCCGGCACTGGTGTTGGTAGTTGGAGTGGAGCGCGCGGTGTGGAGGCGGACAGGTTTTGTTCTTACTGATAAGGTACGCACTCTTCCTTTCTCTACTCCCCCCCCCTCTTTTTCTTTTCTTTTTGTCTTTTCCCCCCCTCTCCCTCTTTCCCCCCCTCTTTTCCTCTCTATATGTCTTACCTGTACTCCTTCTCCTTCCCAGACCCTTACCTCCCCCCCACCCTCTCCCCTCCCAGAAGCCCGATCCCCCCCCCTTCTTTGTTGATGCAGCTTGTGACCAGTGATGGAATGTTATTCTTTGAGAATGTCGAATGTGGTGATGGGCTAGTTCGAGCTAATTGCTAGACCTTGGTGTGCCCCATAGCCCGCCTGGGGGCCCCTGCCGACTCCTGGCCCTGACCTGGAGCTCACTCGGGGGTGGTGGGTGGTTAGTTGGAGGTCTCAGTACCCCCCCCCTCCGCCCCGGACGTGGGCTTCTGGTTCGGTTTTGAGCCCTACGGCTCGCCGGGGTTGGCGGGGCTCTCGCGCGGACCTCCCTCCTGGTTCATACCCGGGCTTGGGGGGTCTGGCGGAGAGTTCTGTCCATCCCCCCCCGAGATATCACACCTTAGATGCTCGTTCCCACAACATCTTTGATGGAGCCCTATGTGGCCCCCATGCTGTGGGGGGAGGTCGGGCCGGCCGCGGACGACCGTGGGGTGTTGGCTGCTGATTCGGCCCCCCCCACGACTGAGTTTGAGTTTGACACAGGTGGCCCATACCCGCTCACACAATGTGCACTGTTTGATACTTTGTTCCAATGTTTGGTGGCCCTGCGTGGTCAGATCTTTATGTAATAACAACCTGTTGGGCGTATCTGACATCTGGCTTATACGCTCTCCCCCCTCCCCCCCTTTTTGTTTCTGTTTTCCCTTTAAATTTTTCAATAAATACTGATTATACAAAAAAAGAGAGGTATGGACTCCAGAGACAGAGATATCATTTTGCCCCTGTACAAATCATTAGTAAGACCTCATCTGGAATATGCAGTTCAGTTTTGGGCCTCAGTTCTCAAAAAGGATATCGGAGAACTGGAGAAAGTGCAGAGAAGGGCAACCAAACTGATAAGAGGCATGGAGGAGCTCAGCTATGAGGAAAGATTAGAAGAACTAAATGTATTCAATCTTGAGAAGAGGAGAATAAGGGGGGATATGATCAACATGTAAAAATATATAAGGGGTCAATATAGCAAACTTGGTGTTGAGTTATTCACTTTACGGTCAACACTGAGGACAAGGGGGCACTCTCTACGTCTAGAGGAAAAGAGATTTCATCTCCAAATACGGAAAGGTTTCTTCACAGTAAGAGCTGTGAAAATGTGGAACAGACTCCCTCCAGACGTGGTTCTGGCCAGCTCAGTAGCTCAGTAGATTTCTTTAAGAAAGGCCTGGATTCTTTCCTAAATGTACAGAGTACTAACATTTATAGGTATAGTTGATCCAGGGTAAATCCGATTGCCGCTCGGGGGATCAGGAAAGATTTTTTTCCCCTGCTGCAGCAAATTGGATCATGCTCTGCTGTTTTTTTTTGCCTTCCTCTGGATCAACTGTGGGTATGGAGTTGGGTGTATGGGATTGCATTGTGTTTTTTATTTTGTTTGTTTATTTATTTTATTTTTTTTATTATTTTTTTTTTATTTTTTTTGTGGTTGAACTGGATGGACTTGACTAACTATTCAACTATGTAACTATGTCAAGAAGAAAATTTGATAAAGCATAGAATGTGCACAAAAAATATATATTATAATAGGTAGCCGAAGGCATTACCGTCCCTGAAGGTAAGAGTATATATATTATCCCATTAAGGGATGGAGCATGGGACTATACAAATGCATTTGGATAGTTCTGAGACCACAGGAACCGTACACCAGAAACAGTTTTACCGATAAAAAAATATATTTTAATCTTACATATTATATACATACAAAAATGGAATAAAATCACAAATTGTATTTGGTTTCACCAATAGTTGATTGTTGAGATATTATATACAGTAGACTGTGATTTTATTCCATTTTTGTATGTATATAATATGTAAGATTAAAATATATTTTTTTATCGGTAAAACTGTTTCTGGTGTACGGTTCCTGTGGTCTCAGAACTATCCAAATGCATTCGTATAGTCCCATGCTCCATCCCTTAATGGGATAATATATATATGTAACTATGTCTTCTCAGCGTCAAGTGAGGCCACCACTCCAGAGCTGTCCGGGCCCGCAACTACCATGTGGGTGTCTAAGCGGCGCAACTTTATATCCATGCCGCGGCCTGGCATAAAGCCTGTCTGGTCCGGATAGACCAAGACCGTGATAACAGTATTTAAGCGGATGGCGAGCACCTTCGCGAATATTTTAGCATCGACGTTGAGGAGAGAGATGGGCCGGTAGGAGGAACAGAGGGTGGGGTCCTTACCGGGCTTAGGGATGACCACTATTACCGCATCACTCATTGAGTCAGGGAGAACTCCGGATTCCGACAGCCAAGACAAAAGGGACTGTAGTCTAGGGGCAAGATCCTCCATATAGTTTTTGTAAAACTCAACCAGGAACCAGTCCGGTCCCGGAGTCTTCCCCCCCCCCTGCATCATCTTCAACGCACGCTGGATCTCTTCTAGTTTGATTGGGGCATCTAATATTTTTGCCAAAGTGGGAGTAAGGACAGGGATATCAACAGCCTCAAAGTAATCAATTAAGTCAATTTGTTCATAGGCTACTCTGGAGCTATAGAGCTGCCGGTAGTAGGTGGCGAAGCATTGGTTAATTTTCCTAGGGGTAGAGTGAGGAACTCCATCGTGATCCAAGACCTGGGCGATGGTGGTAACCCCTGATTGTTCCCTGGACAGCAAGGCCAGGAGTCTGCATGTCCTGTCTCCCTGTTCAAAAATACACTGCGACTGGTGGAGCAATTTTTTCCCCCATCAGAGATGTCCGCAGTAGGAGAGTCTGCTGAGTCAACAACTGAAGTCGGGCATAGTGGTGAGGATCCTGGGTCCTAACATAGAGGGCCTCCTGTCTACTCGCATCCCCCTCAACTCTAGTAAGGTCCGCTCTGCGCTCCCTCCACACTGCAGTGATAATGCCCCCTGGAGGAGGCCTTGAAGGCGTCCCACACAGAGGTCTCCACAGCCGTACCCGGGTTGTCAGTTCAATATTGTTGAAGGGTCTCATGGAACCGGGGCTCCACCTCCGCATCTGTTATCCAGAACCTGGAGAGTCTCCAGAGTTTGTCGGTCGGGTCTGCCCTCACAGTGAGGGATAAAAGTAGTGGTGCATGGTCCGAAATACCCCAAGGCAGAATAGTGACGTCCTGGACTCTGGGCAAGACAGGGACCCCCACATAGGCCAGGTCGATGCGATAAAAGGATTTATGGGTAGCAGAGTGGCAAGTGAAGGCCCTGGTGGCAGGGTGTCTCCATCGCCACACATCAGTGAGGCCATACGTATCAGCCCAGGCCGCCAAACCCTGATGGGTTGCGCCAGTTGTGGCACACCTGTCCATAGCAGAGTCCGGGACGAGGTTAAAATCACCCATCAGCACCACATTGTCAGAGGGAAATTGCGCCAACTTGGTCGAGAGCAGATTCAAAACTGGATGCAGGAGGTGGCAAATACAGGCCCACCAGCACCCACTGCAAATTATGGATCAACGCATATAGTATCACAAACCTGCCATCTGGGTCGAGAATCAAGTCAAGGAGCTTGAAGGGGAGCGATTTGAGAACAAGGATACTGATATCCCTGGCATAATTTGAGTAAGTGAGATGGTAATGGTGTCCCACCCACGGTTTCTTAAGGCTGAGGGTCTTACAGCCCATCAGATGTGTCTCCTGCAACACACACACATGAGGATGGTATTTCTTAATGAATTGAAACACTAAGGAGCGTTTAATCAGGGAGTTTAACCCCTGTGTGTTCCAGGAGAGGACATCAAGAGCAGCCATGTAAACCAGTGCAATAAATACATTGAGGAGCAGCAAAGACCAAGAGCCATGGGGCGATGTCTCCAAACTAATAGTTAGGTGGATCAAAAACATTACTGTCATGCAACTTAAAACAATAAAATGGAAGCCAACAGGGCAGCCCAACACATTCAACCCCCCCCCCCCCAAAAAAAACGCGGAGGAGAGTTTGCATCCCATAACTAACCAGCACTTAGGCCAGACTTGAAGGTAGTGAACAAAAGGCTGTCCGCCCTTCTATGTCAAAACAGTCAAAAAGGTTTCCTGAGATACAGTATCCGACACAGGAAAGATGGTGTAGAGCACCCGGAGCCCCGGGGGTACAGAACTTCGGAGGAGCAAGTCCTGAGTGTCATGGAATGAACTGCAGTTCCAACAATAGGAGGGAAAAAGCAGTAACATAAGGGGGGGAGTCCCTGTAGAAACAACCTCGGATGGGAGGGAGTGTGCTGGGATCAGGTCCGCAGTGCAGGTCTATAAACTGAGTAGCTAGTACAGGTAGGGGGGACTGAAGAAGCTCTGGTGCACTCGTCGTGCTCCAGTGTCGCCGGCAGAGTCTGCCGAGGACAAGGTGGGAAAGGGAGACCAGGAACTCAGCTTGGGGAAAGGGGGGGGGGGGTACACAAACCAAAGGCACCCCGCCACCCGCCCCCCCCACCAAGCAAAGGGGAAACCCGTAGCCACCAGGACACCAGAGTTAACCAGGGATGGTCAGCCGACCAGGCCCAAAGTGTAGTCCCTTGAAGATTGCACCGTGACCCAGCACGCCCCCAAGTAAAACAGCAGGGGCCCCCATGCAATATTTTTACAGCTCTGAGCGTGAAAAACAGATGTGAAGGAACTCAGCGCGGCAGAGTCTCTGCCCAGGCCACTGCATCTTTGGGGGATGTAAAGAACTGCGTGCGTTTGCCATCTTGCACCCTCAGTTTAGAAGGGAATAGCATGCTGTATTTGATCCCTTTCTCCCGGAGCAGAGCACGGACATGGTCGAAGGACTTGCGCTGGCGTTGCGTCTCCACCGAGTAGTCTGAAAATATAAGAAGCCTGGTGTTGTCAAATTTCAGCTCTCCCTGCAGGCGGGCCGCGCGATGAACCGTGTCCCTGTCCCGCTAATGGAGGAGCTTAAAGATGAAAGTGTCGCGGTGGCGATCCTTGCGGGCCTCTGTTCGCTGGCATGCGGTGAGCCCACTCAATAGAGAAGTGCAGGGAGAAGCGTGCCTTGGGAAGCAGAGAAGAGAGCAGCTGCTACATGAAAGTGACCGGATCTGCACCCTCCGCGCCCTCCGGCAGGCCCAGGACCCGCAAGTTGTTGCGCCGGTTCCGGTACTCGCCGTCCTCGGCTCTGTTCTACAGAACTTTCACCCTGGATTTTAGGGACATCAAGTCGGAGTGATGAGCTCTCTGGGTATCCTCCACGCCGGAGACCCTTCTCTCCAACTCAGTCACCCGCTCACAGAATGCATCCATATCCCGAGGGCCGTCTCGATCTGGACGTGTTCAATCATAATGGTAAGGGTAGATTGGCAGTTTGCGATAGCCAGCATCAGAGCGTCGAAGGCTGGGGAGCCTGCAAGTATCGTGCCGGCCGGCGGGGCCCCCTTCTGAGCTTCCATGCGGCAGGCTGAGGGGGAAGCAGTAGGCCCAGGTTTTGGCGGGGTATGCACAGCAGCTGTATTCTGTCTCCTCCGACCTCCGGACCTGGTCCCCCACATACCCCGGGGCACAGGAAGGCAGGGCAGGTGTTATGAAGGCGAGTTGTGGGGGTTCCACAACAGGATTAAATAAGGATCAGAATCCGGAACGGGAGCTCTGCAGTTACACGTCCGCTCCCATCGCCATCTTGAACACGCGTTGGGGGGTTGTTTTTAAAGGGTTAGGTTTGGCCCCTTTAGTTCCAGTGAAGGGAACTCTTAACACTTCAGCATACCAAAAACATTTTGGACAATTTTATGCTCCCAACTTTGTGGGAACAGTTTGGGGTTGGCCCTTCCTGTTCCAACATGACTGCACACCAGTCCAGCAAGGTCCATAAAGACATGGATGAGCAAATTTGGGGTGGAGGAACTTGACTGAGCTGCACAGAGTCCTGACCTCAACCCGATACCTTTGGGATAAATTAAAGTGTAGACTGCGAGCCAGGCCTACTCTCCAACATCAGTGCCTAACCCCATAAATGCGCGTCTGAAAGAATGGTCAAACACTCCCATAGACCCTAAAGCTTATGGACAGCCTTCCCAGAAGAGTTGAAGCTGTTATAGCTGCAATGGGTGGACCAGCTAAATATTGAACCCTACGGACTAAGACTGGGATGCCATTAAAGTTCATGTGCGTGTATAGGCCTTGCCTACTATGTAACTATGTAACTGTTAATGACAGAAGTAATACACAATCTCTGATGGTCACTCAACGTGGCGATGGATGACCAAACAATTGGTAATGATGGTAGGCTGATGCGTTTTGAGGAGCTCCTGTCATTTGTGAGTATTCATTTGGCTATTTGGTTTCCTTTAACCACTTCACTTTCAGAGGATTTACACCCCTTCATGACCAGGCCATTTTTTGCGATACGGCACTGCATTACTTTAACTGACAACTGTGTGGTCATGTGACACTGTACCCAAATACAAATGTTTTTCCCACATATAGAGCTTTCTTCTGGAGGTATTTGATCACCTCTGTGTTTTTAATTTTTTGCGCTATAAACAAAAGATGGCCAACAATATTGGAAAAAAAACACTATTTTTACTTTCTGCTATAAAACACATCAAATAAAAATGTTTAAAAATCTAATTTTTCATCACAAAATTCAATCAAATTGACGTTGTCACCTAAAAAAATGAAACCTTGAGGCTGGGTTCACATATAAGCACGCAGCTGCTCACAGCAAAGTGTGTCCACTTTCACTGTTTCAGGTCCGATTTCAGCCTGAATTTTTGGCTAAATTCGGACCTGAAATGAACCAAATGACGCACAGGGCCGCTGCAGAGATATGTGAACCAGCTCCATAGAGAGCCGGTCACATTTTCCTGCTGTGCACTAGTGTGAACAGCAGTGTGAACCCAGCCTTACATTGCAGGCTTAGAAAGACTAGACATTATTTGGAAAAAAAAAGTGCAAAAACTGGCCATGGTCATCAAGCACAATTTAACAAATATGTACACTTCATTATCATTTGTCTGCATGCAAAGAGTTGTCCTTTGGGTTATTTGCATGCATTAGATAAGATCCATGTGTTTCCATACAGAACAGTAACTGTAGTTTAATCTGGTAATGTGTGCCAACAATGCAAAGCGAGCTCTCTTCATACCTGTAACTCATCTTCCTTTTGATTTTCACAAACCTGTTTTCATATGTTAAAAATTGCAAATCCATTTGTGGCACATTGTTCAGTTTAATAAGTGCAGTAAATAATTTACCAGTAAACCGTAGTGTACAAAAAACCCAAGTGCAATGTTTGGCCAGAGTTCCCAGGTAAAGAATTTCCTGCAACGCACACATACACTTTCTGGAGATTCTCCCTATGCAACAAATCATACTTAAAGGGGTTGTAAACCCTTGTGTTTTTTCACCTTAATGCATAGGATTATGCATTAAGGTGAAAAAACTTCTGTCACTGAGCGGCCCCCCATCCCCCCTGTTTAATTTACCGGAGTCCTGTATTCTGGAGACGTGCTTTTCCACTCTGCTCATTGTCTCGGCTCTTGATTGGTTTAATTAGATAGCAGCGAAGCCATTGGCTCCCGCTGCTGTTAATCAAATCCAATGATGCAGGTGCCAGGGGCGGGGCCGAGTCCTACATTCGACATCCATGGACGCCGAATGCTGGACTCGGGAGCACTTTTGATAATGTTAATAGATATGACACATTTTTCTCAGTATCTTATCCGATAAAACTTTGTGTTGGCCATCAGGAGGTCATTCTGTCTTTGGCAAAAAATGGACGGACTCCATGGCAGCATACGTATAGGGTAACCCCACCTCCTCTCCGCTTCTATAGTACCCCACTGCCATACATTTTTGCTCAGAGCCAGAGGCCGCGTTCCATAATTGGCCTATTCACTGGGAGGGAACTCCTGTTTTAATACTACACTGAAAGAGGCACCTCCCCCCCTTTGTTTCTTTATAGCACTGAGCCTCAACAGAGATTTCATTTGCTGTAAATCACCATTCCATGCATAGCATGGCTCATACAGAGACTTGCCCACTGGGACCTGAGTTGCACATCCCCAGCAGGGTCCTTCCTTGGAGCGGCTGACATGGCAGTGGGTGCGGTGCCTAGAGAAGGATTCAGAGCTTTTGCTGTGAAAGCTGGACCTTGACGGTGACTTATGATGACTAAATTTGGATGAAGAATGTTGATGTTGTGACCTAATAAGGTCTCAGAAGGACTGCAAAAACAAAATAGGGTAGAAAGGAAATGGTTAAAAACCCAAAAGGAGTGCCCAGACAAGTGAGGAAAGAAAAGGGTTAAACACACCCTCTCTTACCTGCTACACAAGGGCTGGCCACAAGGGGGCAGTGATACATTCATATAGCCAGATTCAGATAGACTGGCTTACTTTTGAGGTGGCGTAGCGTATCACAAATACGCTACGCCGCCGTAAGTGAGAGAGGCAAGTGCTGTATTCACAAAGCACTTGCCTCCTAAGTTACGGTGGCATAGCATGAATGGGCCGGCGTAAGCGCGCCTAATTCAAATGAGGAGGAGGGGGGAGTGTTTTATGTAAATGACTCGTGACCTGACGTGATTGACGTTTTTTACGAACGGCGCATGCGCCGTCCGTGGACATATCCCAGTGTGCATTGCTCCAAAGTACGCCGCAAGGACGTATTGGTTTCGACGTGAACGTAAATGACGTCCAGCCCCATTCACGGACGACTTACGCAAACGACGTAACATTTTCGAATTTTGACGTGGGAACGACGGCCATACTTAACATTGGCTAGGCCACCTAGGGGGCAGCTTTATCTTTACGCTGGCATACCTCTTACGTAAACGGCGTATCTTTACTGCGACGGGCAAGCGTACGTTCGTGAATCGGCGTATCTAGTCATTTGCATATTCTACTCCGAACTCAACGGAAGCGCCACTTAGCGGCCAGCGGAAATATTGCACCCTAAGATACGACGGCGCAGGCCGTCGTATCTTAGCTAGGTTTAAGTGTATCTCAGTTTGAGCATACACTTAAACTTACGACGGCTTAGATTCCGAGTTACGACGGCATATCTACTGATACGCTGGCGTAACTCTTTGTGAATCTGGCTAATAGTGTGAAACAGCACAGACATCCAACCTGCACAGGTGATAGAATCAGAGCATATATTTGTGATGATTGCATACAGCATTTAGGGAAACTGCTGCAAGCTGCCCACAGAGAAAACTGAAAATTGTATACTTACCTTTCCGTAATTTTCCTTTCCTGACGCATCTTCATGGCAGCACACACTGGGTTGTGACTCTGCCCCCACAACCTGACAGGATTGGTTAGCTATAAATTTGAAGGGGAGACACCCGGCATTATTCTCCGTAAATATCATCATTGACCAGTAGGGTGGGCAGCTGTGTGCTGCCATGAAGATGCGTCAGGAAAGGAAAATTACGGAAAGGTGAGTATACAATTTTCCGTTTTCCTGATGCATTCATGGCAGCACACACTGGGAAATAACTCGCCAGTCGGGAGGGTTCAATGCAAAAAGTATTTTATTCCCTAGAGAGCAGAAGAATTGGCCCTGATGACAGCTCTGCCAAATTCGGCTGTAGCCAAGAGAGCGTCGTCCACCCTGTAGTGGGAGATAAAGGTATGCCTGGAAGACCAGGTTGCTGCTCTGCAGATAGTTTCCGAAGAAACACCACAATATGCTGCCCAAGAGGTTGCCACTGCCCTGGTTGAGTGTGCTCTGACGCCTTCCGGGATCTCCAGTTGTTGAGTGGAATACGCCTTCTCAATAGCCTTGACTAGCCAAGAGGCGATGGTGCAGGAAGTGGCCGCCTGGCCTCGCCTGGCCCCGTGAGGAATAATCAAGAGGGCGTCTGTTGACCGAAGGTGGGTAGTAGCCGACAGATATTTGGAAATTGTAGACTTAATGTCCAAAGCATGAGGTTCGCCACTCTCGTTAGAAAGGCATGGCAAGACGATGTCCTGGCTGTAGTGGAAGGCCGAAGTAACTTTGGGAAGGAAACGATCTGAGGGCCTCAGTATCACCCTGTCGGGCAGAAAAACCAGGTACGGCTCCTTAGACATGAGAGCTTGCAGCTCCGACACTCTCCTTGCCGAGGCAATGGCAATGAGGAAGGATAACTTTAAGGTCAGATCCCATAGAAAAATCAAGTTAAGTGGGAAGAAAGGTGGATTGGAAAGCGCCTCGAGAACCACCGAAAGATCCCAAGCCGGAAAGGATGGTTTCCTGGGCGGTCTGATTTTTATGCATGCCTTCATGAACTGGATGATCAAAGGATGCAAGGCCCATCTGGTGCCAGTTTTGGCAGACAGAGCGGAGATCTGTACCTTTAGGGTGCCTGAATTTAGGCCTTTGTCAACTCCCGTTTGCAGGAACTCCAGGATCTGGTAAGGATCAGGCGAGATGGGGTCCCAACCCTTAAGTTGCGCCAACTGGGCGAATTCTTCCCAAACTCTGGTGTAAATGGTGTTTGTGGAGGTTTTCCTAGCTTGCATTAAAGTTGTTATAACCGCCTGGGAACATCCCTGTTCCCTTAGTCTAGCCCTCTCATCCTCCAGGCTGTCAGGTGGAGCCTGTCTGGGGCTGGATGGAGAAACCGACCTTGGTGTAGGAGATCCGCTGAAACCGGTAGGTGGATTGGAGGTCGGGTATTGAGCTGTAGGAGCGTCGTAAACCACGGCCTCCTTGGCCAGAATGGTACTACTGTGATTACTGTGGCCGATGACCTTCGGAGTCGAGATAGAAACCTCGCTATTAGAGGCGTTGCGGGAAAGATGTATCCCAGATTGAAGTCCCATGGGTGAAGAAGGCAATCTGTCCCCTCTGCTGTCGGGAAGGGTACTCTGGAAAGGAACCTTGAGCATTTGGCATTTGCTGGTGTTGCTGCCAGGTCTATCTCCGGAATCCCCCATGCCTCCGTCAGAATGGAGAACTCCCGGAGATTCAGTGTGACGATCCTGTCCTGCTATATTTATATTTGATTAATTGGATCTCAGCTGCGGAGGTTTCTCAGGTGTAAACCAATTAGTCACTCTAAAGTATGGTTAAGAGTTAATGGTTTATGTCATCACAACCTCAGATCGAGTACCAACACAATCAAAGAGCTTATTAATTCATAAGCTTGTATTTGCAGTAAAAGTAAATGCCAGAGTCTATATGCAAGTAGGTAAATGTAAATTTCAGGTTTGCAGTATTACTACTTAGTGTCCCTGGTTCAATGCAGTGCAGATGGAGCCAAAATATATTAAGCTGAGATAGAACACAAGTATATTCAGGCAGGTCTCTAGGTGACAAGTAATGTTACTGATAGACAAAGTTCCATATAAGTACAGCTCAGTGTAGCCTGGCTATGCTAATAACTTTAAGTAGAGATACTTGCGGTTCTGCTGGTAGTAAACGGAGATGGCTATAATCAGGTCTGCAGTGTGTAGCTGGAGACGGGAAGCCTGAGAAGCTGAGGGCTGGAGGGTGTGCTGATCCGAGTCCTGGATGGACAGACTGTGAGCTTAGGGCTGGAGGGTGCGCTGATCCTGGTCCAGGAAGGGTAGTCAGTGAGGGTCTTCTTGCCAGCAGGTCCACAGGGAGTTGAGGAGCGGGTCCTGGGTGACGGCAGGGGTCCAACAAAATAGCGGAACACCCTGCCGTCATTTCTGGCGATTTAAATAGCCGACAGGGCGCGGGAACCAGCAGAGCACGCTGGGGCACGCTTCCGCGTTCCAGCGTGGAACGCAAACACTGGCGTGGCGGAAGTGACGCGGCCAGTGCAGAGAGAGGAGCGCAGCCGATGGAATGAGGTAAGCCTGCGCTCGTCTTGTACTGAATAACAGCAGTGGCGTTACATTCAGAGACCACTCGTTATTCGACAACAGTTTCCTGCTCAGGAAGTCGGCTAGCGTGTTCTGTGCCGCTGGAACGTAAACTGCTCTCAGGTCCAGAAGATGTACCTGGGACCATTCCATTATGGGGTGAACTTCTTCTAGTAGAGTGCGGCTTTGGGTACCGCCCTGCCTCTGGATGTAGGCCACCGCCACCCTGTTGTCAATCCGGATTAGGACGCTCTTTCCCTGTAGCAGAGGTGCAAAGGCTAAGAGGGCCTGGAATGCCGCTCGGAGCTCCAGTATGTTCGAGACTGTCCCCCGAGCAGGGAAGTGCCACTGACCCTGGGCTGTCTGATCCAGGTAGTGAGCCCCCCAACCTCTCTCGCTGGCATCTGATGTCACTATCTCCGGATTTGGAGGAGCTATGGGTCTGAATCTTCTGAGGTTGGGAGGGTAAGTCCACCACAAAAGAGAGTGCCTTACATGGCTGGGGATACTGATGGGTTGGTGCATTGAGGCTCCGTCCCATTGTCTGAGAAAGGTGTTCTGCAAGGTTCTCATGTGCCATTGGGACCACTGTACCATGGGTATGGTTGATGATATAGAGCCCAGCATACTGAGGGAGGTTCTGGAAGACGTGAGTCCGGAGGACAATAGATTTCGCATTTTCCGCACTAAGGGTTCCACCTTCTCTAAGGGTAGTTGCACCCTGTTCTGTTTTGTGTCCAATTCTGCCCCCAGGAATACCATAAACTGTGAGGGCTGAAGGCTGCTCTTCCGCCAGTTGATTAACCAGCCGAAGTTCTGGAGGGTCGACATTAGGATCTCCCGCTGGAGGAGTAGAGTCTCCCGATTTTCTGCTAAGAGCAGGATATCATCCAGGTAGTGATGTAACCGCAACCCCTTTTCCCTGAGGAGTGCTATGAGGGGGAGAAGGACCTTTGTGAATGTCCTGGGAGCTGAAGAGATCCCGAATGGCAGACATCGGAACTGGAAGTGATGTTGGCTGATGGAGAAGCGCAGAAACTTCTGGAATGCGGGATGAATTGGCACATGAAGGTAGGCGTCTGATAAGTCTATTGACAGCATCCAATCTCCGAGATTCACTGCCAGGAGAATGGACTGGAGACTCTCCATCTTGAAAGCCTCTATTTGAATCCTATTGTTGAGCCGCTTGAGGTCCAGCACGGGCCGTAGATCCCCTGATTTCTTTCGCACTAAAAAAAGAGGGGAATGAAATCCCCTGCCCCTTTGGTGCGAGGGAACCTCCATGATAGCTCCTTTCTGAACTAGTTCTAAGACGTACTGAGTGAGTAGCTTCCTCTTGTCTAGGGAAGACGGTATTTTGGTGGGTTGAAAGATAGCGTGAGGCAATGCCCCCATAAAGTTCCATTTGTGGCCATGCTTTATCGTAGAGAGAGTCCATGGATCCTTTATGTGTTCCGACCATACTTGTGCGAAACTCCTGAGCCTGGCGCCCACCTGAGCTGGGTGGGCAGGCAAGACTTCAAAAGGACTTTTGTTGGTCACCTGCGGTAATGGCTTTGGGCTTCTGACCCCTCGCAAAGGGAGTAGGTCTCCAATCTCTTCTGAACTCCCCGCCGGGGCGATAGGATCTGGCTTCCCTGTACCTCTCAGGCAGATTACGCCTGAAGGTAGGACCTTTCTGAGGCTTGGGCCTCCTGTCGGAGGGAATAAGCCCCGACTTTCCCCCAGTGACCTTGGAGATTGCCGAGTCCAATTTCGTGCCGAACAGGTTCGTATCATCATACGGTATCTTGCACCAGTTGGATTTCGAAGCTGTGTCAGCGACCCAAGGCTTCAGCCATAAGGCTCTGCGGGCCATAACTGAGGCTAACATGGACCTGGCCGAAGAGCGAATGACATCCACCGAAGCTCCTGCCACAAATTCACCCGCTAGTCTGATCTCTTGAAAGGAGGATATTACGTCCCCCTGGCCAGTACCTTCTAGGAGAGCTTTCTCAGCATTGGCTGCCCATGAAGAAATGGCCTTGGCGACAGCCGCTGTGGCAATAGCTGGTCTACATGCTCCCCCCGCCGTGGAGTATGCTTTTTTCAACTCTAGGTCGATCTTACGGTCGAGAACATCTCGGAATGAGACTGCGTCCTCTATTGGCAGAGTGACGTGCCTGGCGAGCCGCATAAGAGACGAGTCTACAACGGGAGCGTTAATGAGGGAAGCGACTTTAGACTCTTTCAGAGGGTACAGTTTAGCGAGTTTATTGGACAGCCCGGGCCGCTTGTCCGGTTTCTCCCACTCTTCCTTAATGAGGTCCTCCAACTCTTCAATGAAGGGAAACAGTTCGGGATCCCTCCTTAACTCAGGGAAGTACTTCCCAACCTTCAGAGGTTCTGCCACAGGTTCTTCCCAACCTATTGTCTCCTTAACCGAGCGGGCAAAAGGTTCGACCAGGCCAAAGTCAAATCCAGACACCAGCTCACGTTCTTCCTGATCGAAATAAGCCTCTGCTAGCTGGGCATATGGGCCGGAAGCAGATAAAGTGCCTGGGGTGGGCTCATCACAGGCCAGAGGAGCCGCGGTCCAGATTGATTCCCGCGCTGACTCCCTTATGAGATCCGTAGCCACCCTGGCGTCCGTCTCCTTTTCTCTAGTTGCTTCATTAAAGCAGGTACGACATGCTAGCTTTCCTGGCAAAGCAGTAGCACCGCACACCCAGCAAGCATTTGCTGCAGGACGGGTATGGTAATGCTCGCGGTGAAATGAGGGAGACCGTCTGCGATGAGACCGGCTGTGACGGGAGCGGCTGCGGCGTGATCGGCTATGCCTTTGATCGATGGTAGCGGGAGGAAGATCTTGACCGACTTTTACGGGACCTCCTGCTTGATGCATGCCTGGACCTCTCCCTGCGCCGTGGGCTTGCGTCTCTTGGCCTGATGGGACTGCAACAAAAAGGCAGTGTTTAGCGGCTGGCTCTCTTTTTTGTCTCTTCTCTACTTACCTAATAACATGTCGGCCTCCATACCTTGTTTGCTGGAAGTGGTCTGTGAGGGCAGTGGGCTCCATGAGAAGTACAGGGAAGCAGCAGATGTGGATAGCTGGAAGGAAGCAGAAAGGTGATTTAAAAATAAGGCATAAAGCAAAGGAAGGGAAGCCTAGAAGGGGAAAGGCATAAGAATACCTGGGAAGAAATGCCTGTGGGATTCAGGCAAAGCAGCAGCCTCAGGGAGGAAAAAGACATTTTCTGCCTTTTTGAATTCAGCGCCGCTGTCGTGGCGCTGATGACGCATGCGCAGTAGCGTCCTGGCGCCATCTTGGATGAGGGCGAGGGAGACCGCCGGCGTCATCATTCCGCTGCGCGCATGCGCAGTATGTCCGGGAGACGCGGCGGGGCTACGAGGAACTACATGGCTCAGAGAGTCTGCTGCTGGCTAAGGTACAGACACTAAGCAAGTCAAAATGGAGATGTGCAAAGGAATAGTAAAGGGCATCAGTAAAAATACAAAAATGAGGAAGGATACCTAGGAAGGAGAGAGGGAGCCACACTGCCTGTTTAAGCTTATTTAAAGCTTGTATATACGCCAGGAATTTCTGCCGGGATTAACCCCTGAGACCACCAGAACTGGGTTCCCCCTATAAAGCTCTATTAGAGACTGCACAAGGGGGACTTCCAAACAGGAGAGGCTGAACCTGCTGGGGCGATAGCGGTAGGAGGCAAGCTGCAACGTCCACGTCCTGTCAGGTGAGGATAAAAAAAGAGAATAATGCCGGGTGTCTCCCCTTCAAATTTATAGCTAACCAATCCTGTCAGGTTGTGGGGGCGGAGTCACAACCCAGTGTGTGCTGCCATGAATGCGTCAGGAAATCCCAATATCAACAGTACTGACCACTGATTGAATTTCTCCACTGTAATGATGCCACCGCCGCCCACAGCATGCATGTGCTGAGTCCCTGGACAGGAGCAACCCAGGGAAGCCAGGCCAGAAGAGAGAGCGGCGACTTGGAACGCAAATGCTCTCCAGCCGCCATAAGCTGAAAGACACTAGAGCCAGGGAAGAAAACATCCCCGCATCCAATTTGCATGTTACATAGTTACATAGTAAGTGAGGTTGAAAAAAGACACAAATCCATTAAGTCCAACCTATGTGTGTAATTATATGTCAGTATTACATTGTATATCCCTGTGTGTTGCAGCTGTTCAGGTGCTTATCTAATCGTTTTTTAAAGCTATCCATGCCCCCCGCTGAGACCACCGCCTGTGGAAGCATTCTACATGCTTGCCACTTTTACAGTAAAGAACCCTCTACGTAGTTTAGGGTTAAACCTCTAATCTTTTTAATGAGTAGCCAGATGTCTTGCCTTCCGTGAAAAAGTTGTATCCCTATTGTGGGGTCACCAGGATGGTATTTGTAAATTGAAATCATATCCCCTCTCAAGCATCTCTTTTCCAGAGAGAATAAGTTCAGTGCTTGTAACCTTTCTTCATAACTAATGTCCTCCAGACAGCATACCCCAGGTGCGGCCGAACCAGAGTCTTGTAGAGTAGGAGAATTATTGCTTTATCCCTGGAGTTAATCCCTTTTTTAATGCATGCCAATATTCTGTTTGCTTTGTTACAGTAGCAGCAGCTTGGCATTACATGCTATTGCTGAGCCTACCATCCACTAGGGCCCCCAGATCCTTTTCAATCCTAGATTCTCCCCCTAGTGTAAAGATCGCATTCATATTTTTGCCACCCAAATGCATTATTTGAATTTTTTCTACATTAAACCTAATTTTCCATGTAGTTGCCCACCCCATTCATTTGTTCAGATCTTCTTGCAAGGTTTCTGCATCCTGCAGGGAAGTTATTGCCCTGCTTAGCTTAGTATTGTCCGCAAATACAGAGATTAAACTGTTTATCCCAGGGGTCTCCAAACTTTCTAAACAAAGGGCCAGTTTACTGTTCTTCAGACTTTAAGGGGGCCGGACTATGGTCGTTGGGGGTAGAAATTGTCCTGGTGTCAGTGGGAGTAAACATTGCAGGGAGGAACAGTGCCCCATGGTTGGTGTCAATTTGAGGGATAGTGCCCCCATCGTTGGTGTCATTGGGAAACATAGATGGTGTAGGTTGAGGGAATATTGCTCCATTGTTGGTGTCAGTGGGAGGAATATTGCCCCATTATTGGTGTCAGTGGGAAGAATAGTGCCCCATCATTGGCGTTAGTGGGAAGAATAGTGCCCCATCATTGGCGTTAGTGGGAAGAATAGTGCCCCATCATTGGTGTCAGTGGGAGAAATATTGTCCTATCATTGGTGTTAGTGGGAAGAATAGTGCCCCATTGTTGGTGTCAGTGGGAGGAAAAGGGCAGGCAAAGGGCCACTTCTGGCTCTCGGGCCGCATTTTGGACACCACTGGTTTACCCCATCCTCCAGGTCGTTTATGAACAAATTAAATAGGATTGGTCCCAGCACAGAACCCTGGGGGATCCCAATACTCACCCCTGACCATTCCGAGTACCCATTTTTTCACCACCTTCTGAAATTGCCCTTGTGGATAAAACAAGGAATTTGCAAAGAGGCTTGGACTTTTTAGGCACCACTCAGTGAGTAATAAATGTAAAAAAATATTTTATTTAATAGCATCAGAAAAACACATTAAAAATGTCCATATTGGAAAAGTCAGTAGAAACACTGTTACAAAATTATTACTGTACAAAGCCACTGGAAAGAGATGTGAGAATTTTAAAGGTGAACAGCAGTCATTCCATTATACTATTCAAGTCTAGATATGAGGCTAAGTAACAGCTGTAGATGATTAGATGTCCTGGGCTCTACTTGTTACGCGCCTTGCGCTTCTTCAGGAGCAGAGAGGAGACTAATATTTCATATAGGATATAGCATATAAAAGAAATAGATATAGAACCAAGTTATTAGCAGATGTTAGGGCATAGTCGGCTGTGCAGGAGTGAATGCTATACTGTACTGATCTTGACAGCAATGAAAACTGGCAGATCAGGCTAGATAGTGGCATAGGGTTAAAATGCCCATATATAATATGCACAATGCTCAGTAGGGCAGCAACACTACTAACAAGGAATCAGCTAAAGCAGCCCAAAGGCGAATAGAACTTCCCCTTTAGAGTGCCGTTGTACGTGTTGTACATCACCGCACTTTTTTCATCATTTTTTAAAAACGATGGTGTGTGGGCAATGTCGGTTTTTTTTATGATGAAGTTGTAAAAACGTCGTTTTTTTGGACATGCTGAAAAACAACGTTTTCAGGGTCTGAATGTAGCGAGGCTGTATATCGCTCGTGCTGGAACCTAATTGTAGAAAGGAGTCCAAGTGTCCAGCACATAGAAGCCGACACTGCTAAAATAATAGCCAATGCATATACACTACAATGCAAGTACACTTCCACATCCGTGATCAGGTCTGTATTGTCGGTAATCTGTAGATCTAAGAACGCTTTATTTCTAGTTGGTGTGTCTACCATCTGACCCATGAAATTGGTCTGTTCTCTATGGGGGCGTTATTCACACCGGAGCCGCTTCGAAGATGTGTAAAACACAGAAGTCTTGTGCATCTACTGGTCCATTTCTGATCTGAATTCAGCCAAAAATTAGGACTGAAATCGGACCTTAAGCGGTAAACAGGGACGCACCGGATGCCTGCTGTGAGTCGCTCCGTGCTGCAGTGTAAACCCAGGCTTAATGTTGTTCCTCTCTTAAATATTATTCAGATTTTTGTTTTGTGTATTAGCAAAGTATACCAAATCATTGACTGGCTAATTTGGAATGGTGTTTTTAATTAAGCATGAAGCTACATTGGTCATGTGGTTTAGGTAGTGGTCAAACTGTGGAGCGATTCTAGGAATAAATAGTAAATCAGTGTTCTTAACAAAATAAACCTATAAATGGGTCGTTTGACACCATCTATAAGTGCTTTGCTTGGATGCAAAGAAAGAACAGAACTCTTCCCTCAATTGTCATGTCAACAGTATGTTACTATCAGGATGTGATGCCGTTAAATAAATCAGCAATACTGATAAATGTACCCACAACTTCCTAATTCTAACAAACTAAAAGCAGATCCAAAGCCATTTTTTTTTTCACACTGGATAAATTATGGAATGTTAAAAACCCTTGTTCTTAAGTCCTGGAAAATTTCCTCAATGGGACACAGATGGGAAAAAACTGAAAAGCTATCCTGTATACACAACAGGAAGTAAAAGGAAAATTTTCCAAAGTAAGGAAAATCCCCTCATAAATAGTGGTCACTGAAAAAAGTGTGCCTTTTGTAAAATTTCCCTTTCTAATCATGTTCTCGTGACAATTTTAAATTTTTAATTCTTCCTCACCTTCAATCCCAGTAATAGAAGATAGATAGACAAGTGACTGATTGGAAGTAGACAGCATGGAAAGAAGGTGTGCTCAGTCAGTGTTAGAGTGCAGATATAAATGGAAGGATCCAGTGGTGCCCCTTAATGTGACCCATTAGGGGCGCATGGGCGCCTCCCCCCCAATCATGCTCTCAGCCCCCTAAACTACATGCGGGGTGCCGGATGCGTGGATTCCATCTTTATTATATTGACATTTATTTTCACATATTTTTTTATTACAAACTTTTTGTTGAAGCAACATTGGTGGAACATACAAATGTAAATTACATATGTTGATTTACAGTAACTTATCACATAGGTATACGTTGCTTCATATAACTAATATCATGAAAAAAAATAAAGGTAATGTAGCCAACAGCGGACTAAAGTTATCTGGCACTGCAAACTTCCCCTCTCCCTTCTTTGACCATCCCTGTGTTCCTCTAGTGCTGAGCTTGAAATTACTTGCATCATCTTCTTGAGCCCAGCAGAGAGCATTATGGGGACTGCAGTCTCCTGAACAGACATACTGATTCTGCAGAACTATCCCTGGACTACACATCCCAGCATGCCATCTGCCCCAAAGAAAGAACTCTGGGAGAGGCTTTAAAAGGGGTCAGTACAATCGTTGCTTTATCCTATCTCACAGAATACTGTATATAGACACCTCACACCTGTGCATTGCTATTTATTACCTGTGATTCCAAGTTGTTTACGTAATTATCTCAGGGGACCTTTTCAACTGAGTTTTGGCTGTTTACCCAGGACTTAGTTGACCACTACCCTGTTACTTGACTCTCCATTTGAACAGTAAAATCAGAGAGAGCTAATCAATCTGCATTGTGTCTGTGTTAGTTAAAGGTACATACAATATGTCTGAACCTAGAGTGTCAGGAGGGCTGGAAAGTTCCAGTGGTGCAGATGAACATGCAATTCTAAGCAACCCCCAAGGGGACAGTGTTACATTTGGGGGCGCGTCTAGGATGTTCTCTGCAGCAGGCCCTAGCCAGTCCAGACAAGAGCCACTACGACAGAGAGAGATGGACTCAGCTGCTGCAGTCATCTGGGGGAGAGCACAAGGTGCTCAAATGGAGCAAAACACTGTTCTGGAGATCTCAGGAAGTGAGTGCACTGAGAGGTAGATCAGACAGTTCCAGAGCCGAGGGCCTACATCCTGGATGTGGAGGTAGAAATAACCCTGGAGTATGTTCAGGTGTTGATGGAGTGGCAGGAAGAGATACCTGCCTGTTTCCGGGGAGAAGAGGTGCCCCTAGCAGAAGGGGTAGTTGCTTGGGTGATCCCACTGCAAGTGAGGGAAGAGGCCACCAAGGGGCCACCATCACCGAAGGCCAGTGTGGGAAGCACGGGACCAGTTGGTGCAAATTCCTATGGGGCTAATGTCCTCCTGCCTCGTTCTACACAGATGATTTGGCTAGTTGACAGCTTGGTGAAGAATGGCTCCGGCAATGCAACCTAAGGACCTGGATAAGTCAAGTCATTCAGGCAGTAGAGGAATGGAGTGTCCCAGAAGTGGTGAAGTGACAAAGACTTAGTGAGAGCCTTTGAGGCCCTGCAGCTGAAATAATCCATAATTTGAGAATGGGAAAGAAAGTTTGTCACTATGGACTATATAGAAGCTTTGTATGCTGTATTTGGAAGAGTTGAGATGATCTCGGATCTTTCGTACATGTTCAATCACACTCACCAACGAGTGGAGAGACTCTCAGACTACATTTCTCGAATAGACAGAATACTACAACAGATTATCCTTAAGAAGGGTATTGATCTGAAGGATGCGGATCAAACTCATCTTGATCGGGTCTTACAAGGGGCCCATCCAAACCATCCCATTGTCTTAAAACTATTACTGAAGGGAGCACGAATGGTTCCAACTTACCCTGAGTTGATGAGAGAAGTACATGACGAAGAGGCTTTGTTGGAGGAGAGGAGTCAGGGAATGAGAGAGCTGAGTGTCAGTGGAGGAAGGAGAAAGAAAGCTTGTGCGCGTGTTGTCCATGCTGAAGCTGGTTTATTGGATGAAGACAGTGAAACAGAACCAGGGCAAGAGGGAACTGTCAGTCCAGACAATAAGAAGCCAGTTGCTGAATCAGAGACAGTAGAATTGATGACCCAAGTTGCCCAGGCTCAAACCCAGATGTATCATGCTTTGATGGAAGTAATGGAGACCCAAGGGAAGATGCAAGAGCACGGACTTCACCGAGGAGGGTCAAAGCCTTCCCAAACTAAGGGAAAGAGATGTTTTGGATGTGGGGAAGCTGGGCACTTCACGGCTTATTGTCCTAAAGCAGGAATCAGACCGCAGTTGCTTACAGAAGTAGATACTCTTCTTGAATCTTGAGGAAAACTTCCAGGGACCCCAGTGAATGAGCCAATTGAGCATCCCAGGGTAAACAGAGCTCCAAATCCAAGAGAAAGGCCAAGAAGAAGCAGAAACCCAAATCCTATGCATATCTCCCTCCTCCATTGCCCGTTTCTAAAAGTGAGTCCCAAGGGAAAGGAGGACAGACACGGGGGATCAATGCACACGCTTCTATTCAAGCAAGTAAAGAGATTCCTCAGTCTCGAGAGAAGCTGATTAAGGCTCAGGAAGCAAGGGATTTGCCAAAAAAACTGGTAGGGTCTTCCACAATAGTTTTTCTCCAAGAGGAAGGGATCTGCACGCAAGCGCTATTAGATACCGGAGCTCAGGTGAAGCTGTTTTATAGGGTTTTCTATGACTAACATCTGAAGCATATCCCCTTGTGTAAATGAGAAGAGCTGGAGATTTGGGGTATAGGTACTCAAAAGTTCCCTTATGATGGATATATCCCTATCAAGATAACATTCAATCCTTCATTGTCCGGGAAGCCAGAAATGTTTGATAACTTGGGCATTGTTTGCTCTCGGTCCCCTGGGGAGGATGTAATTCCTTGTTGATAGGAACTAATACAAACCTTGTGAGAAGGTTGCTCACTCCGTTGGCTGTGGAGGGTGCTACTGTGAAGAGGATTCACCCACAACTGAGGCAGACTTTCCAACGTGCAGTGCAGGAGCAGAAGGCGCCTGCTAAAGGAGTTGGGAGACTGTGGCGACTAGACACTCAAGAGAGAGTAATGTAACCCAGAGAAAGACCTGTCCTGGGATCAGTCGGGTCACTTTGTGGTATTGGAAGCTGACCCATTGGAAGAAGATAAAAGGATAGAACTGGTCCCGAAGATCGTGTCCACCAAGACGTTACTGAGAAGTGATGGAAAAATCCCTGTCAGTGTTCGAAATGTTACCAGTCAGCCGGTCAGCCTGAAACCTCATATGGTGATTGGGAGAGTGAGTGCAGCCACCCCAGGTGGAAAAATATGTTTTCTAATGCCTCATACACACGACCAGTTTTCCTGTCGGGAAAACTGCCATGACAGCTTTTGGCTGGGAAAACTGGTCGTGTGTATGCTCCATGGCAGATTTCCTGACAGGAAAACCGCCGGGAATCCTGGCAGGAAAAATTGGAACATGTTCTCTTTTTTCCTTTTTCCCGGCAGTTTCCCTATGGGAAACACTGCGTTGGAGCATACACATGGCTGGGATTCCCGGCCAAAGCTCTCAGTGCAGTTTTCCCAACGGGAAAACCTCTGGTGTGTACAGGGGGAATGTTACCGAGCAGGTTCTTGATTTTCCCCCCGGTCATGTGTACAGAGCTTAAGAATGATTTTGATGTGGGCTGTGCCAAAAGTGCCCAACACCGAATTCGAATGAGCGAAGACAGGCCATTTCAAGTGAGAGCTCGGTGAATCCCTTTGAGTGATTTTAAAGATCTCCAGGGAGCAGCTGGCCGAGTTGTAAAAGTCTGGAGTCATCAAAGAGTTCAGGAGTCCTTACGTCATTGTGGTAGTGCGCAAGAAAAATGGGTTCATTCGGATGTGTATTGACTATAGAACTCTGAACCAAATAACTATTCCTGACCAGTATACAACACCTCACATAGAAGGTTCTTTGCAGTGTCTGTCTGGAGCCAAATGGTCCAATTTGTTGGATCTGAAGAGTGGATACTACCAGATACCTATGCATCCCGATGTCCGAGAGAAGATGGCATTCATCAGCCCACTAGGGTTGACGTGGGTTGATCATGTGCCACAGGGGTTGACGGGGGCCCCAGCCACCCTTCAGAGGTTGATGGAGCCACGGATCCACAAAAGCTGGAAGCCGTCACCTCTTGGCCTTGACCAAGTACTGTTACTGAACTAAAATCATTTTTAGGATTCTGCTCCTTAATGAGCTGTTGCAGAGGGAAGTGAGTGAAGATTTACTGAAGCTAAATTCCAGGTGTCCCATACAGCTGGGAACCATGAAGCTACGCGAGTCTGTTCGGGATTAATGGACGCCATCTTTAAATGTTTAAAAGAGAGCCTCACTAAAGCGCCAGTCTTGGTCTATGCTGACCCTTCAAAGCCTTATGAGCTGCATGTGGATGCTAGCCGAGATGGGCTAGGGGGGAGTCCTGTATCTTGATCAGAAGGGAAGCTTTGTCCAATAGTGTATGTGAGTCGGAGACTCACCCCCTCTGAAAATAACTATCCTGTGCACAAGTTAGAGTTTTTGGCCCTCAAGTGGGCAGTAGTGGACAAGCTGCGAGACTATATGGAGGTAGGTTTGTAGTCAAAATGGACAAAATTAACAACATTCCCCTGACCTATCTGTCTACTGCTAAATTGGATGCCACTGAGCATCAGTGGTTTGCCGCACTGTCCGAATTTCAATTCAGCCTGAAGTATCGGCCAGGAGTGGAAAACCGAGAAAACCGAGATGCCACAGACGTTGGCCTGAAGAACCGGGTTAATTTGCCTCCTGAGGGAGTGCATGCAGTGTGCCAGGGGGTAGAGCACCATCATAAGGGGACCACAAGAGCTGAAGCTGTGCGAGTCACCCCTGCATTAGTGCCCTAATGCTACTGTGATTTGACTCAAGTGCGCAGCCCGGAACTGCCCCAACTAACCCGGGAAGACTCGAGAAGGGATTGAGTCTTGAAGTGAAGATCCACTATATAACCTTGTTAAGAAGGCCTTGTTAGCTAGGAACCCTCAAATGCTACTAAATAGTCCTATTTATGGCTCAAGAGTAGTTCATAAAGAATGGGAACAGATGAAGTTAGAAGACGGAGTCATATATAGGAAAGGCCCATCTGAGGAGCCCGAAGGTGTTCACCAATTGTTTCTTCCTGGGAAGCACAGGCTGGTCGCACTGACCCCTCTTCATGACGATCATGGACATTTGGGGCCAGACAGAACCTTTAAGCTAGTTAGGGACCGCTTTTATTGGCCATCCCTGAAGCAGAAGGAAAGATTACTCCCGAAAGTCTGGAAGAACCAGAGCCTGGGTGTAGTTTTTGGGGGACAGATTGTGAACCTGAACCTTTGGAAGGTACAGTATATACTCAAGACTTGAAAGAGGGATTTTTCCCCTAAATTGGACTTTTGAGGCACTCACGTATAAACAAGTTTTTAAAAAAAATATATAAATTTATTATAAAGTACAACAAAGTAAAATATCATAAAATCGCGCATTAATGAAATGTGTACAATTCAGCATATAAGTTTATATGAAATACAAGACATTAATTATTACTGGATCACCCAACGTTTCAGAGAGTTCAATCTCCTTCCTCAGGGGTGCGTAGAAAATTCATTCAAATATCTACAATATAGCAAAAGACATTTTACCAAAATTGCAGATTACAATTCTCATTGGCAAGTTTTTTTGTAGTATACTATTCTAGTGTTAGTACTTACATATTTGAGACAGAACTTTTAAGCTAGTTAGGGACCGCTTTTATTGGCCATTCCTGAAGTAGAAGGAGAGATTGCGCCTGAAAGTCTGGAAGAACCAGAGCCTGGGTGTAGTTTTTGGGGGACAGATCATGAACTTGAACCTTTGGAAGGTATATGCTCAAGACTTAAACAGAAAATCTGTCCTCCCAAGAGACTGACCTACGACACCTTGGAGAAAGCGCTGATGAATAGGGATGATTCGAACCCCCCCCCCCCCCCCCCCCGTTCAGTCCAAAAGTTTGTGTGAACTTTAGAACCCTGTTAAAGTCTATGGGACTCGAACGTTTGAAATCTAAAGTGCTAATTTTAAAGGCTAATATGCAAGTTATTGTTCTAAAAAGTGTTTGGGGACCTGGGTCCTGCCCCAGGGGACATGTATCAATGCAAAATAAATATAAGTTTTAAAAACTGCAGTTTTTTCAGGAGCAGTGATTTTAATAATGCTTAAAGTGAAACAATAAAAGTGAAATATTCCTTTAAATGTTGTACCTGGGGGGGGGGCAGTATAGTATGCCTGTAAAGCAGTGCTTGTTTCCCATGCTTAGAACTGTCCCTGCACAAAGTGTCATTTCTGAAGGAAAAATATTCATTTTAAATCACTCGTGGCTATAATGAATTGTCGGCTCCCGGCAATACAGAGAAAGTCATTCATAAAAAAAAAGCGTGGGGGTCCCCCAAAAATTCAATTACCAGGCGCTTTAGGTCTGGTGTGGATATTAAGGGGAACCCCACGTCAAATAAAAAAAAATGACGTGGGGCTTCCCTTAAATATCCATTCCAGACCCTTCAGGTCTGGTAGGGATTTTAAGGAGAACTCCACCCCAAATAAAAAAAATGGCGTGGAGTTCCCCCCAAAAATCCAAACCAGACCCATTATCCGAGCACGCAACCTGGCAGGCAGCAGGAAAAGAGAGGGGGATGAGAGAGCCCCCCTTCCTGAAATGTACCAGGCCACATGCCCTCAACATTGGGAGGATGCTTTGGGGGTCTATGACATCTCAAAGCACCATGTCCCCATGTTGATGGGGACAAGGGCCTCATCCCCACAACCCTTGCCCAGTGGTTGTGGGGGTCTGCGGGCGGGGGGCTTATCGGAATCTTCCTTCAGAAATGACACTTTGTGCAGGGAAGGTTCTAAGCACGAGAAACAAACGCTACTTTACAGGCATACTATACACCCCCCCCTAGGTACGAAATTTAAAGGAATATTTCACTTTTATTGTTTCACTTTAAACATTATTAAAATCACTTCTCCCGAAAAAACTGCATTTTTTTAAAACTTTTTTTGCATTGATACATGTCCTCTGGGGCATGACCCAGGTCCCCAAACACTTTTAGGACAATAACTTGCATATTAGCCTTTAAAATTATTACCTTAGATTTCTCCCATAGACTTTTACAGGGTGTTCCGTGGCTTTTTGAATTTGCCACGAACACCCCAAATTGTTCGCTGTTCGCCAAACAGGCATAGTTCGACTCGAACATGAGTTCGACTCGAACTCGAAGCTCATCCCTACTGATGAACTCATTTCCACAGCTCAACGTTCTAGCCAGCCTCCTCTACTCAACCTTTAGTAGAGGATGACCCTAAGTCGTCTTCTAACACCACTGGGTGGGTCACTAATTTAATACTGCTCTTGCATCCAGACTATCCAAAGAAAGACTTTGCCTGGCAGGGCTGCCCCAATAGGTCATCTGCAGAGTCAGAGGCTGATGGAGCTGGTGTCCATTGATTTCTTGTGTCTCGAACCTGACCTGGTGTGGGCGAAGCAATATCTTGGTTGTAACCAATCATTTCACCTTCACGACCAAAGACCAACAAGCTAGTACTGTTGCTAAAACTCTGGAGAAGTTTTTCGTCCATTGTGGCCTACCTCAGCGCTTACATTTGGATCAAGGCTGGGATCGAGGCTCGTTTGTCTGTGGATCTGGCTTTTGGAACATCTTTGGATCACACTTCTCAGGCCTCTTATCGTGGATATGTTGATAGACATGTTGATAGACTTCAGAGAATTTTAAAGCCTGCCTATGAGAAAGCCAATGAAACATCTACCGCTAGAGAATAGAGAAACAAAAGGAACTTTGATCTCAAAGTGAAAGACTTGCAAGATCAGGTGCTATTGCGCAACTTAGAGGTCACACAAAAACATAAGTTGGCCAACCGATGGCATTCTCAACCATACATTGTCTGCAAATGATTACCGGAGCTACCTGTTTACCAGATCTGCCCAAAACGGAAGACGGTCCCACTCAAGACATGGCATCGGAACCATTTGCTTCCCATATCTGAGGCCATTCGAGTCTCTCTCCCTGCTTGCCCTGATGCACCCCGCTCCCCTACTTTGAGATCTAGAACTCATCGGATACCTGAATCCACCTCCCAGGAGGCTGAAAAAAAGGATAGTGATGAGGAAGAACTAACCCTTGACTGGGTATAGATTCCCCCACTTGAGGATAACCCCAGAGTCCCTCAATCTCTAATGCGAGACAGGAACAAAACATCTCAACCCAAAAGGGCAGAACCTCAGCCTTTGGAGACAGAAGAGCCTGGGAAAGGGACTGGAGGGGTAAAACTAGAATCAACCGACAACCCAGAGGTACAAGACCTTGGAGAAACTCCAGTTTCCCCTGTCCCTGAAGCAGAAGGAGAGATTGCTCCCAAAAGTCTGGAAGGACCAGAGCCCCGGGTGTCGTTTTTGGGGGACAGATCGTGAACCTGAACCTTTGGCAGGTATATACTCAAGACTTATGCCGCGTTTTAGGGTTGTCCCGATACCACTTTTTTAGGACTGAGTACAAGTACCGATACTTTTTTTCAAGTACTCGCCGATACCGAATACTGATACTTTTTTTAAATGTGTCCCCAGATGCAGCCATGTCCCCCCCCCATATCCAGCCATGTCCCCCCATATCCAGCCATGTCCCCCCCATATGCAGCCATGTCCCCCCATATCCAGCCATGTCCCCCCCATATCCAGCCATGTCCCCCCCATATCCAGCCATGTCCCCCCATATGCAGCCATGTCCCTCCCCATATGCAGCCACGTCCCCCCATATGCAGCCATGTCTCCCCCCATATGCAGTCATGTCCCCCCCATATCCAGCCATGTCCCCCCATATGCAGCCATGTCCCCCCCCATATCTAGCCATGTCTCCCCATATGCAGCCATGTCTCCCCCCATATCCAGCCATGTCCCCCCATATGCAGCCATGTCCCCCCCCATATCCAGCCATGTCCCCCCATATGCAGCCATGTCTCCCCCCATATCCAGCCATGTCCCCCCATATGCAGCCATGTCCCCCCATATGCAGCCATGTCTCCCCCCATATCCAGCCATGTCTCCCCCATATGCAGCCATGTCCCCCCATATGCAGCCATGTCCCCCCCATATCCAGCCATGTCCCCCCATATGCAGCCATGTCTCCCCCCCATATGCAGCCATGTCTCCCCCCATATCCAGCCATGTCCCCCCATATGCAGCCATGTCCCCCCATATGCAGCCATGTCCCTCCCCATATGCAGCCACGTCCCCCCATATGCAGCCATGTCTCCCCCCATATGCAGTCATGTCCCCCCCATATCCAGCCATGTCCCCCCCATATCCAGCCATGTCCCCCCATATGCAGCCATGTCCCCCCCATATCCAGCCATGTCTCCCCATATGCAGCCATGTCTCCCCCCATATCCAGCCATGTCCCCCCATATGCAGCCATGTCCCCCCCCATATCCAGCCATGTCCCCCCATATGCAGCCATGTCTCCCCCCATATCCAGCCATGTCCCCCCATATGCAGCCATGTCCCCCCATATGCAGCCATGTCTCCCCCCATATCCAGCCATGTCTCCCCCATATGCAGCCATGTCCCCCCATATGCAGCCATGTCCCCCCCATATCCAGCCATGTCCCCCCATATGCAGCCATGTCTCCCCCCATATGCAGCCATGTCTCCCCCCATATCCAGCCATGTCCCCCCATATGCAGCCATGTCCCCCCCCATATCCAGCCATGTCCCCCCATATGCAGCCATGTCTCCCCCCATATCCAGCCATGTCCCCCCATATGCAGCCATGTCCCCCCCCATATCCAGCCATGTCCCCCCATATGCAGCCATGTCTCCCCCCATATCCAGCCATGTCTCCCCCCATATGCAGCCATGTCCCCCCATATGCAGCCATGTCCCCCCCCATATGCAGCCATGTCCCCCACCATATCCAGCCATGTCCCCCCATATGCAGCCATGTCTCCCCCCATATCCAGCCATGTCCCCCCATATCCAGCCATGTCCCCCCATATGCAGTCATGTCTCCCCCCATATCCAGCCATGTCCCCCATATGCAGCCATGTCCCCCCATATGCAGCCATGTCCCCCCCCATATCCAGCAATGTCCCCCCATATGCAGCCATGTCTCCCCCCATATCCAGCCATGTCCCCCCATATGCAGCCATGTCTCCCCCCATATCCAGCCATGTCCCCCATATGCAGCCATGTCTCCCCCCCATATCCAGCCATGTCCCCCATATGCAGCCATGTCTCCCCCCATATCCAGCCATGTCCCCCATATGCAGCCATGTCTCCCCCCATATCCAGCCATGTCCCCCATATGCAGCCATGTCCCCCTTACCTGCATGCTGCCGTGCCACCGCACCGCCGCCTGGTTAATACAGGCGGGGAACATTACAGCTTTCATTCGAATAGCTGTAGTGATTCGCGCTGCATATAGAAACTCCCCCTTGCTCGGGATTGGACAGTTCACCCAAGCAAGGGGGAGTGTCTATACGTGGCGCGGCGGGAAGCACTATAGCTATTCAAATGAAAGCTGTAATGTTCCCCGCCCGTATTAACCAGGCGGCGGCAGCAGGGATACGTCAGTATGCGGTGTAACGGCGGCGGGGGGGGGGGGGGGGGGGTGCGATATCGGATGAGGCATCGGGGGTATTTGCGGGAGTACAAGTACTCCCGCAAATACTCGGAATCGGTACCGATACTAGTATTGGGACAACCCTACCACGTACACCTGATCGGTCCATCCGATGAGAACGGACCGATGGACCATTTTCATCGGTTAACCGATGAAGCTGACTGATGATCCGTCGCGCCTACACACCATCGGTTAAAAAACTGATCGTGTCAGAACGCGGTGATGTAAAACACAGAGACGTGCTGAAAAAAATGAAGTTCAATGCTTCCAAGCATGCGTCGACTTGATTCTGAGCATGCGTGGATTTTTAACCGATGGTCGTGCCTACTAACGATCAGTTTTGTCCTATCGGTTAGCAATCCATCGGTTAAATTTAAAACAAGTTGGCTTTTTTTTAACCGATAGTTAAATAACCTATGGGGCCCACACACGATCGGTTTTGACCGATGAAAACGGTCCATCAGACCGTTGTCCTCTGTTTAACCTATCGTGTGTACGAGGCCTTAGACAGAAAATCTGTCCTCCCAAGAGACTGACCTACGACACCATGGGGAAAGCTCTGATAAACTAATTTCCACAGCTCAACGTTCTAGCCAAGTGCCAGCCTCCTCTACTGAACCTTTAGTAGAGGATGACCCTAATCCGTCTCCTGGGTGGGTCGCTAATCTAATACTGGCCTGTCATCAAAATGACATAACTCTTTCCGATGGTATATATCGGGGATATGCAATTAGCGGACCTCCAGATGTTGCAGAACTACAATTCCCATGAGGCATAGCAAGACTCTGGCAGCCACAAGCATGACACCCAGAGTCAGATGCATGATGGAACTTGTAGTTTTGCAACAGCTAGAGGTCCGCTAATTGCATATCCCTGGTGTATATAGTTTATTGTTAGAAAAAACATATATTAGCCAGTTGTTTGCTACTGTTGGTAGTGGCTAGTAGAACAATGTTCTAGTATTAGGTGTAATAATAAATAGATAATTTTGTGAGATTGTATCCTGTCTTTGGGGACCAAAGACTTTCAAGTGGGGGGGGGGGCATGTATCTGACAGCGGACTACAGTTATCTGGCACTGCAGACTTACCCTCTCCCTTTTTTGACTGTCCCTGTGTTCCACTAGTACTGGACTTGAAATTACTTGCATCATCTTCCCTGAGCCCAGCAGAGAGCAGTGTGGGAACTGTAGTCTTCTGAATAGACATCCTGATTCTGCAGAACATTACCTGGACTACACATCCCAGTCATCTGCCCCAAAGAAGGAACTCTGGGAGAGGCTTTAAAAGGGGTCAGCAGACTAGACTTAAGTATTTTGCATCCCGGGGTCCATCAAGTACACAGCCTCCGCTGCTGTGCGAGAGGGCTGCGGCCTACCATGGGGTGACACAGCGATCCCAGCTCTGACCTAGGCGGGTCAATTACCACAGCGTCACTGTAACCCACTAGATCAGACGACTCACAGTCCCAGCAGCTGGTCTGTGCTGTTCTTAAGTTTGGTAAGAGGGCATCCGCCTGCCATTAAAATCTTTGCTTTATCTCATAGAACACTATATACAGACACCTTACACCTGGAATTACTCTAAGGCCCCGTACACACGAGAGGATATCCGCTGGAAACGGTCCGCCGGACCGTTTCCAGCGGATAAATCCTCTGGCGGATTTAGATCTGATGGCTGTACACACCATCAGATCGAAATCCGCGCGGAATACATCCGCAGTGACGTGTCACGCCGTCGCCGCGACGATGACGCGGCGACCTGCGCGACGCTGGAAGGTAAATACTTCCACACCTGCGTTGAATCATTATGACGCATGCGAGGGAGGGGAGCAGACAGACTGATCCGGTGAGTCTGTACAGACGACCGGATCAGTCCGCTGGACTGGATTCCAGCGGATAGATTTCTTAGCATGCTAAGAAATTTTTATCCGCTGGGAATCCGTCGGCTGGATTTTTATCCGCCGGGAAATGTCCGCTCGGACGTACACACGACCGGATCTGTCTGCTGGAACTGATCCGCGGATCAATCCCAGCGGATAGATCCGGTCGTCTGTACGAGGCCTAAGGATTACAACTAGCCAGGCACAGCTGTTTTGCTTTGACCACATAACACCGTGCGACATTCAGGATTCTTGTTCTATGAGCTCCAACTTCCTGGTGAAGATCATTGCAAGGCCTTGCATCCTGGACATTGTTATACTATTGCCATTTAAAGGGACACACCCCTAAGATCTAGAATACCCAGTCTCTCATTAGGATTAAAGGTATAATAGGCCACCCTGGGGCTTTCCTTTTTTTTAGTGATAGTACAGTATATACAGTAACTAGTGGTGTTCCTTAGATATGCATTAATTTATTGTCTGTTCCTATGTGCATTGCTGTTTTATACCTGTGATTTCAAGTTGTTTATTTAAAGCGGAATTCTGCCCAAATTTTTTTTTAAAGTTAGCAGCTACAAATATTACAGCTGCTGAATTTTAAAAGAAGGACACTTACCTGTCCAGGGCACCTGTGATGTCCTCACCCAAAGCCAATCTGTCCCCTTGGCTTCGGACACCAGGCGCCAGCATTGCTAGTAAGGGAATCAAGAAGTGAAGCCTTGCGACTTCACAGCCTGGTTCACTACTGCACATGCGCAAGTCACGCTGCACGTTCTGAGTGGTCCCTGCTGTCTTCTGGGACCTGTGGGGGGGATGGAGGAGGGGCCGGACATGATGTATATTGCCACGATACTGCAGTGATCTTTTGCCGGAAGTGGAAGCAAATACCTGTATTAGACAGGTACAGTATCTGCTCCCCCCTCCCCCTGAAAGGTGCCAAATGTGACACCGGAGGGGGGGGGGAATCTGCACAGCGGAAGTTACATTTTTGGGTGGGGCTCCGCTTTAATTATTTATTCAAGGGACTTTTCACATGAGTTTTGTCTGTTTACCCAGGACTTAGTTAACCAATACCCTGTTACTTGACTCTCCATTTGAACAGTGAAATCAGAGAGAGAGAGCTAATCAATCTGCATTGTGTCTGTGCGTTATTTAAAAGGTACATACAATGGGCCGGATTCAGAGACATCAACGCATTTTAAGGCGGGCGTAGCGCATCTCATATGCGCTACGCCGACGTAAAGCAGAGAGCCAAGCACCGAATTCACAATGCAAATGCTCCCAACGTTGCGCTGGCGCAACGTAAATTCGTCGGCGTAAGCCCGCCCAATTCAAAGTAGGTGGAAGGTGGGCGTGATCCATTTAAATGAAGCGTGACCCCATGCAAATGATGGGCCGAACGAACGGCGCATGCGCCGTCCCGTGGACGCATCCCAGTGCGCATGCTCAGAATCACGTCGGAAATACTCCTTAAGATACGTCGAATCACTGCCTACGACGTGAATGTAACCTACGCCCATCCCTATTCACGTACTACTACGTAAACGACGTAAAATACGACGGTTGTTCCCTGGTCCATACCTTAACATGACTTACCCCTGCTTTATGAGGCTTAAAGGATCACTAAAGGAATTTTTTTTTAGCTAAATAGCTTCCTTTACCTTACTGCAGTACTGGTTTCATGTCCTCATTGTTCGTTTTTGCTTTGAAGTTGCTGTAATTCTGCTGTGATCTCCACACTTCCTGCTTGTCTGGCTCCTTATGAAAAATCTCATGGCAGCTTTTCACTGTGGTCCAAGCTGTGTGTCTGAAACTCCTCAGAACCAATCAGATTCATTTTAAAAACAAAACACTGCCCTGGATTTGTTTGTTTTTGTTCTGTGGGTCTCTTTACTTCACATAAACATGAAACCAGTTTAAATAGAAAGTGAAACTACAGGCACATTATATGATTGAATTTAATCTATTTTTAATCCTTTTTAAAAGGAATCAGTTAACTTTTATGTCTCTATACCCTGTAAACAGTCATTTCAGCAAAAACAATTATTTTCCTTTAGTGCTCCTTTAAGGAAGACAGTTTGCACTGCATTGTAGAGAGGAGTGTGTTACTGAAATTGGAGTGAGGCCCAGATGACTTGGCATTGGAGTTGTTAATGGAACTGGGCAGAGTCTTGACCTCCTCGGTGTCTGGTGTAAAGGACTGTAGAAAGTCAGCAGGTATGTTGTCGTCAGCTATTAAGAGTGGAAGTAAATTGGGAGTGGGATGGGGTAGTGGCGCTGCCCTACTTATAAACTGTGTCAAGTAATAATTGTGGACAGTGACCCTGAGGGGTGCGTAAATAAGTAAATAAGTATAGTATTAGTAAAACCAACATAAATAGTGAAAAACAACAACTGGATACCAGCTAAATACTAAGTGTAATGACAGTGACCAGGTACTGGCATATAAAAACTAAACTAAACCAAAAACACGTAATGTGATATAACAAACGGATAAACCAAACTGTGCTGTCACTGGTAGGCTGTAAACTAGCCTGTGTGTGTGTTTCCACTGAGTGAGTGCGGTACACTCGTAGGAACCATAGACATATGGAAAATATAATATAATGCAAAAAATTAATAAAGTGCAGTGAGGCAATCAGTCTTCATAGGGTAATAAATAAACAAAAATAAAAATAGTCCAATGGTGTAATGCAATAAGGAAGACAGTCTTCATAAAAAATAAATTAACAAAGTACAAAGTCCATCCAAGGAATGAAGGAATCCGTGCTTGCAAAGGTGCACCTAAAAAGGTGAGTGCTCAAATGAACATTGGTGAAAATTCCACGCAGTGATCACGGTGCTCCCCCTTTGGGTCCCCACTCACCAGAGGCACTAACCCCTGCAGGGGTAAAGTGCAAGAAGTATGCCTCCAACGGCTCTGGAATCTCCCACGGCTCCTCTGTTGTCCTTGGGGCCTCCTTTGCTTCTTAATGGTGGTATACCGAATTCAGGGGTGAAGGTTGTATTTATTGGTCCACAGTCCTCCAAAAAAACAAATAAACTGGCATAGCGTGGTATGTTTGATCAAACGCTGGTTTATTGACACTAGCAATAACATGCACAGTGTGTAAAATAATAAAAAATACTGGGCAATAAAAACAATAGAGCAAGGGAAATGCTCTATGTAATGATAAAAACTAAAAACAAAAGTTGCAGGTGGAGTGGCTAACAGCTGCTAGCATAACTCCTATCGCCGCACTGCGTGTACCAGGAAGTGTCGGCAATAGCCTGGAAACGGCGTGCGTTCCACCAACGACCAACTGGAAACCGGAAGTGCGTGCGTGTGTGCGTGTGTCCGCTTTACGCACGTTTAGTGTCCGCTTCTGAAGACGTATCTGAACGAAACGTGCGTAAAGTGGACACACGCACACACGCACGCACTTCCGGTTTCCAGTTGGTAGTTGGTGGAATGCACGCCGTTTCCAGGCTATTGCCGACACTTCCTGGTACACGCAGTGCGGCGATAGGAGTTATGCTAGCAGCTGTTAGCCACTCCACCTGCAACTTTTGTTTTTAGTTTTTATCATTACATAGAGCATTTCCCTTGCTCTATTGTTTTTATTGCCCAGTATTTTTTATTATTTTACACACTGTGCATGTTATTGCTAGTGTCAATAAACCAGCGTTTGATCAAACATACCACGCTATGCCAGTTTATTTGTTTTTTTGGAGGACTGTGGACCAATAAATACAACCTTCACCCCTGAATTCGGTATACCACCATTAAGAAGCAAAGGAGGCCCCAAGGACAACAGAGGAGCCGTGGGAGATTCCAGAGCCGTTGGAGGCATACTTCTTGCACTTTACCCCTGCAGGGGTTAGTGCCTCTGGTGAGTGGGGACCCAAAGGGGGAGCACCGTGATCACTGCGTGGAATTTTCACCAATGTTCATTTGAGCACTCACCTTTTTAGGTGCACCTTTGCAAGCACGGATTCCTTCATTCCTTGGATGGACTTTGTACTTTGTTAATTTATTTTTTATGAAGACTGTCTTCCTTATTGCATTACACCATTGGACTATTTTTATTTTTGTTTATTTATTACCCTATGAAGACTGATTGCCTCACTGCACTTTATTAATTTTTTGCATTATATTATATTTTCCATATGTCTATGGTTCCTACGAGTGTACCGCACTCACTCAGTGGAAACACACACACAGGCTAGTTTACAGCCTACCAGTGACAGCACAGTTTGGTTTATCCGTTTGTTATATCACATTACGTGTTTTTGGTTTAGTTTAGTTTTTATATGCCAGTACCTGGTCACTGTCATTACACTTAGTATTTAGCTGGTATCCAGTTGTTGTTTTTCACTATTTATGTTGGTTTTACTAATACTATACTTATTTACTTATTTACGCACCCCTCAGGGTCACTGTCCACAATTATTACTTGACACAGTTTATAAGTAGGGCAGCGCCACTACCCCATCCCACTCCCAATTTACTCCTACCCTTCCCCTCGGGGAATCGTTTTTGGGGGGCTGCAGCCTAACATTTTAATTTATTTATCGTACATTTTTTATATATTTATCTCATTGGTACTTACTGGCCCCACACTACAGTTCACTGCACTTGTACCAGCCTTGGTGGGTCCTAAGCGTGGTTCATTCTCCTTTTTATATTAAGAGTGGAAGGTTGGTCCCACGAGCTGCAAATTATCATTGACGTTAGGTACTGGGGTATAATTCTGCGAACTCCAAAGAGAAAGTAAAAAAATGTATAAAACAAGACAAAAAAAGAAAGAAACCAAACTGTAGCAAAAATTCTACAGGATAATTTGACAGAATTTTTTTTTATTCTGTACTAGAATCTGAGCGCATTGTTACCGTAAATCACAGAGGGGAAGCTGTGTTAAAAATATAGGGGACACTATTTGAGCTCGCCGGAGCATTGTCCCTTTGTAAGTAAGTGAGCACACTCAGGAGATCAAGCATTGGTAGGAACTCCGGGCTCTGAAGGTTCATGAAGAGGAGAACAGGGCCTTTCCGTCGGTGGGTCATCTTTTTCTAAGATTCGCCATATGACTTTTTTTTTTTTTTAATGCAAAAGAGAAAGACTTTTCCCTGAAAAAAATAAAAAAACACAGGTTTTAAAAAATTTGAACTAGATAAAGAAATAGAACATATGCTGGTATGGATAGGGTGTAACTAATTAAATATAAACTTCAGAATATGTCTAAATGTAATAAAAATGGAATTGGCTGTTATTACTGAATACAACATTTATTTTAAAAAGTAGGAAAGTTGACACATCTCCGGAATAGCTTTATCTTAAAATGGACAGACACGGCCCTGAAGTACCTGGGTACACACATCCCCCCCAAATTCACACATCTGTTCAAGCTCAATTTCCCGCCCCTCCTGAAAACCGTCCAAAAGCTCCTAGACCAATGGGGCAGTGGCCTGCACTCTTGGTTTGGCCGCTGCAACATTCTTAAAATGTCAGTGCTACCCAAATTTCTTTATTTATTGCAAGCCCTCCCAATCCGAATACCTGCAGATTTTTTCAAACAAATACAGTCGACTTTCATAAAGTTCCTCTGGGCAGGTAAAAGACTCCGCATGCAGAAGAAAATACTTTCACTACCCAAGCAATACGGTGGTCTGGCAATGCCGGACATCCGCTCCTATTACATCTCAGTTCACCTGAGCAGGTTATTAGACTGGTGTCGCCACAAGGATTCCAAACTCTGGGCGCAACTGGAGCTGGAACAGACAGAAATCCACTTACAGGGGGCCCCCTGGTGTTACTCGGCACTGCCCTCCAACCTTAAACAACACCTGCTGATAGGCACCACTGTTAGGATATGTGCACAACTTGCATCCGGATCTCCCCTTTTCTCCCGTCACTCTATTCTACGGCCCATACTGGGGAACCCCCAGTTCGGCCCAGTCATTGATGCTGGGTGCTTTTGGGCGCTGAGGGAGGGGGGACTTTGCCTGGCTTCCCACTTCAGTAGCAGGGGAAGGTGGAAAACGATTGGGGAGCTCTCTGATTGGAAGGCCAGTTCCGACTGGACTTTCTGGGGGCACTCCAGCTTAGCCACTATCTCAGACCTTTGCCACCCCCGACCCCTGATACCCACCCTGTTACGACTATGGAGGAACTCTGCACAGGAACAGAGGCATTACCACACGCACTTTCCTTGACTTATAACATGCTCATAACACTGACGGGAGACTTCCAACCTCTGTGCCTAGTCAAGTGGGAGAGAGATCTGAACTGCCACTTCTCCGCCATCAAGAGACAACATATCCTCAGATTTACACATAAGTCCTCCTTGTGCTGTAAGATACAGGAGACTAATCATAAAATTCTCACACAGTGGTACAGGACCCCGGCGCTATTACACAAGTTTTTACCTTCCACCTCAGATTTGTGCTGGCGATGCCAAAAAGAAAAGGGCACTCTTCTCCACATTTTCTGGGCTTGTCCAGGGTTACAGCCCTATTGGGGGGAAGTCCGTAGAATAGTCCAAAAATTCACTGACAGACCGGTCCCGGTGGATCCGGCATACTTCCTCTTGCATGCCACTGACACCCCGGCCAATATTTACAAAAAATCGGTCATCAGACACCTACTAGACGCGGCGATGGCCTGCATTCCGCTTCTGTGGAAATCTCAGTGTCCACCGACCATCGCCATGTGGCTGAAGAAGGTTGAGGACATCAACCAAATGGAGGACCTAATCCTCACAATCCAAGAGAGGAGCAAAGCCTACTCCAAGACGTGGCAGTCCTGGAACATGTTCAAATACTCAGCGGAGGGCCAGGCCCTCAGAGTAGTTGACCAGACTACCTGATGTCTTACCATATGGGAACTAGAGACACCATTGGACTGTTTGATGCGATGTATGACAGCCCTGGGCTGACGGCGGGAGACCATGCCCGTGAATCCCCCCCTCCCCCTGTGACTGCTCCCCCCTGTGACCCCCCACTACCTCTTCCCCCTTCTTTCTCGCTTTATTGAGCTCTATGTTCCCATGGGCGCACTCTTTCTTCCACCTTTTATTTACTTCGAACTAGTTTTCTATTCTGGAAAAAAAAAAAAAAACGGGTTGCCGGACCCCTTGGACCATGTTCCCCCGACTCGGCCGATGGGGTGGCATGGTACTCTCGGGGGGATGGATTCAAGCCATCCTTTTCCGGGTTATGCATGTTTGATATGTACCCCCAGTTTACGTATACCTGAAATAGTTCTATGCAACGCTGTCATTGATACTCTGTATGCTCTGCACATGTGCCTTGAGTTGTAAACTGTTGTGTTATTCTGTGTTATGTATGTGGTTCGTGTGGACCGGTTTCCTGATATAAATAAAAAAATAAAAATAAAAAAATAGGAAAGTATTGTAACCAAACATTGGCCCATCTTGAAAAAAGATAGGATACTGGGACCCCATTTAACAGGAAGGAGTTTATGGTATATAGCAGCCTTTCTCAACCAGGGGCTGGTGTCCTTCTGGCTCTCAGATAATCAACCACTGACAACAATGATCCTTTTAGCTATCTGTAAGGGGGGGGGGGGTTCTTCCCAATGGCCACAACCAGTGGTTGTAATGTACCATGAGCTGTATACTGTATATGGTAATTATTAGGGATTTCCAGTTATTTTTAGGGCTCTTCTATGTTAAAAAGATTGAGAAATGCTGGTATATAGGAATGCTCCATCATTATGTATGGCCACTAGTATTGTGAATCCTTCTATTCTTCATGTTTTTTTTTTTTTCTTTCAGGAAAAAAGTTTTTGTTTTTTTTACCTGTGCAAGATGTTTGACTTGCAGATTATGTATAGCAAATGGGGACAAAGATCCATTTAGTCTTCCACACAAATAACAGCTTTTCCAAAGAACACATTTTATTTTGTGTTTAACTTATATTACATATTTAATTGAATGCCAATAAATCAACATATTGTCAAATCCACCTTCAGCAGTAAGAGTTTTTGAACATCTATGTAATATACAGTATGTATAGGATTAAAAACTTAGGGGCAGATTCACATAGATTTAGAAAGGCGCAGCGTATCAGAGATACGCTACGCCGCCGTATCTTACCTGGCTTTAAGTCGAATCCAGGAAGATTTTGCGCCGTAAGTTATGGCGGCGTAGTGTATCTCTCGGCGCGTAATTCAAATCGGCGGGTAGGGGGCGTGATTCATTTAAATAAAGTGCGTCCCCGCGCCGATTGAACTGTGCATGCTCCGTTTCGAAATTTCCCGCCGTGCTTTGCGCGAAAGTAAATTTGCAACAACGTCATTTTTTGAACTTAGACGTGACTTACGTCCATCCCTATTCACGGACGACTTACGAAAAAAATAATTTGACGCGGGAACGACGGCCATACTTAACATGGCAAGTCTATCTATACGCCGCAAAAAAACGCTTTAACTATACGCCGGAAAAAGCCGACTACAGACGACGTTAGAAAATGCGACGGCCGCGCGTACGTTCGTGGATCGTCGGAAATCGCTAATTTGCATACCCAATGCGGAAAACGACGCAAACTCCACCCAGCGGGCGCCGAAGTATTGCACCTACGATCCGAAGGCGTACGAAGGCGTACGCCTGACGGATCAAACCCAGAAGCCGTCGTATCTTGGTTTGAGGATTCAAACTAAAGATACGACGCAGGAAATTTGAAAGTACGCCGGCGTATCAGTAGATACGCCGGCGTACTTGCTCTGTGAATCTGTCCCTTATAATTTATCATTGCTTTTCAAAAAATTCATAACAGTCTCTCAAAGGGGTTTACATTGCTAGGTATTGATAGGGTTAAAAACGCATGGATAATCGTGGATATTGATTTAGATGTTGATAGTTTTATTAGTGAATTTTTAGGTTATGTAGCCCAAAGATTTTTTTTCATTGCCCCTGGGGCCCCCTAAGCGACCCCAGGACCTTATTATTTTATTTAGAGGCGGTATATAATGCCTCTAGCTAAGTCAGTCGATCTGATGGCTGATAACCAATTGAAAGTTTCTTTGATCTCAAGCTCTGTTGGCTGTGATCTGTTTTGCAATTGTTTTACTGTATTATATTTACTATATCTGAGTAGTTCCTATTATGCACAGTTTTTGTAATGCATGTTGGTTATCCTTGTACCCCTTTTACACTTGTCTATGCTTGATTTGTAATGTACAATTCTGGGTGCACAAATAAATAAAAGAATTACAAAAAAAATTGACCCATAAGTCTTGATGAAGTTTCTTGACGAAATGCGTACTGTAGAACCAGATTGCAGCATTCATGTCTTTAGCTGATCTTGATGTCCAAAGAACCCTGTTTACTTTTTGCCATGCTTTTGAAAGTTTTACTGTGCACTTGAGTTTTATTTATTTTATTTTTTACATAGATACGTAGATGGTAAGGATAAATACAGACCACCCAGTTCAAATTCTGTGGGTGTGGGTGTGTGTTATGCCCATACCACTTCCCATATCCCTGTATATTGTGTGCAGTAAGATGCCCATCTAAGTTTTATTAAATTGACAACATTACCTGCTGAAACAACCAATTGTTCCACATCCCTACCACTCTAACAATAAAAAAAACTGACACAGTTAAACAGCTTCTCGTCCAAATTCATTTGGCCACATATATTCTTGAGTGACCTGAGACTAAATAATTTCCTTCCAATGCTGAAATCACCATTGAAATATTTGTATATTGCTATCATAGTCTCTCTTTAGCGTCTCTTCTCCAGGGAAAGTACATTTAATGTTTATAATCGTTCCTCATAACTGAGGTTTTTCAGCCCTCTTATTATTTGTGTTGCCCTTCTCTGGGCACTCTGCAGTTCCAGTACATTATTCCTGAGGACTGGTGACCAGAGTTGGACATCATACTCAAAATGCGGCTGAACCGGAGTTTTTTTAAAGTGGTAGAATTATAGATTTATCTTGCTAGCTGTGGTTTGGCATTGCATGCTATTGCTCAGTGTGTCATCAACCAGGACCCACAGATCTGTTTCAATCCTTTCAATGGAACCACAGTGTCGGTTACATGCTGCTGGAGGATATGCAGCGATTTGAAGGCTCCAATGTTGGTTCACAGGTTGAGGAAGGGAGTAACGTGAGCCTAGAGGGAGGGGGTGCCACAGAAGGACAAGAAACTGGCAGTCACATTCCCCCAGCTGCAGCAAACTGCCAAGTTTTCTCCAGTGATGAGGAGGGAGGGTATAATGAGGTCACTGACTGTACTTGGGTACCTGGGAGAAGACAGGAGGAAAATGAGGAGGAGGAGGCACAACTCCATCGAGGGAGGGTGTCCTCTAGGGGGCAGCTTAAGGGCAGCCATCCTATATTGCATCACACCGCAGAGCTCCACAGGTGCAGGGTGTTGCTGACTCCCTGCTGACTTTTAAAAGTTCCTTCCTAAAATTTTCACCATTGCTGTTTGCAACCTATGTCTAAAGTGGATCAAGCATGGACAGAACAGCAGCCGCTTTGGCACCACATGCTTGACCAGACATATGACGACCTGCAATGCAGTCCATTGGCAACAGCATTTGAAAGACCCACATCAAATAAAAAGACGGACTTGCTCCTCATCTGGGATCTCCAACCCTACTTTACCTCCAGTCCTCTCAAAAATCTGCACTGAGAGGAATGAAGGTATAGCAATAGGTGTCCCAAGTACTTGCTACCAATCTGCTAGCAGTACACCACATATTGATTTTAGCAGGGAAATGTACCTACCACAGTTGCTGAACCATAAAAATAAATTCTGTCCCAGCCATCCACATGCTCAGCGTCTAAATGCTAGCTTTGCCAAATTGGTAGCACTGCAACTGCTGCCTTTTCAGCCGGTAGACTCTGCCCCCTTTCGTGATTTTGTGGAATGTACTGTACCTCAATGGCAGATTCCAAAACACCATTCCAGCTCTCTACGGGCATGTGGAAGGCAATGTTTTGGCCTCGGACAGAGCGATCAGCAGTAAGGTTCATATTAACGCTTACTCATGGTCCAGCAGACATGGGCAGGGACGTTACCTTTCCTTCACGGCGCACTGGGTAACTCTGTTGGCAGCTGGGAAGGATGCAGGACAGGGTTCAGTGTTTTTGGAGCTTGTTCCAGCACACCACACATCCAAAATGCTAGTGGTGATTCTGTCACAGCTCTCTCCTCCACCCCCTCCTCTTCTTTTTCTTCTATGTCCTCTTCTGCAGATTTCTCCTCTGAACCAGCAGTGCTCCGTAAGCGTTCAAGGGGCTACGCAAGCTGTCAGGCTAAAAGATGCCATGCGGTGCTTGAGTTGGTCTGCCTAGGGGACAGGAGCCACACTGGGGCAGAGATTCTGTCAGCTCTGCAGGGGCATGCTCAGAGGTGGTTGACACCATGCCAGCTTCAGCCAGGAATTGTATGCGACAATGGCACCAACCTTCTCTCTGTTCTCTGACAGGGATACTTGACCCATGTTCCATGTTTGGCACACATCTTTAATTTGGTGGTGCAGCGTTTCTTGAGAAGGTACCCAGTCTTACGAGATCTCCAGAGGCAGGCCAGAAAAGTCTGTGGTTATTTCTGCCAGTCATACAATGCCAGTACTAGCTGGCTGACATTCAATGGGAATGTAACCTGCCCACCAACTGAATAATTTGTGACTTGAGGCCCACCAGGTAGAACTCAACGTTGGCAATGCTGCATCAGCTGCACACATGGCAGATGGTCATCAATGAGTACCTGTGTAAGTATGGCACCAGGACGGGGTAAGGGGAGCTTGTCTTCTTTTCGCTATGCCAGTGGCTACTAATTAGGATGAATGCACTGTTCTGTCACCATTTGAGGAGGCCACAAGGATGGTGAGCAGCGACAATGCATACATCAGTGACACTGTCCCTCTAGTCTTCCTGCTGGAGCACACGCTTGGAATCATGGACGAGGCACTTGAGGCAAAACAAAGGGAGGAAAATTAGTACTTCCTTTCCTCTCGAGGCCCCCTTTATCCAGATTCCTGCGGGACTGCATAACACACAGGAAGAAGAGGAGGAGGATTGTGTCAGCATGGATGTAGAGGATAACACTCAGTAGCAGTTTTCAAGGGATGGTTTTCAGTCCCCAGAAACCCAAGGAGTTGTACGTGCCTGGGAGGAGGTAGTTACGGATAATGTGATCCTTAGTGACCCAGTGGACTCTCAAATGCCTCTGCAAACTTACGCTGCATGGCCTCCTAGATTCTGCAAAGCCTGTGAAAGGACCCTAGGAATCGTGGTATCAAGGAGAGGGATCATTACTGGCTGGCAACCATTTTTGATCCACGTTACAAGAGTAAAGTCACAGAACTCATCCTGCCTTCGCAGAGGGAGCGGAGGATGAAACATCTTCAGGAGGCCTTAAAGTAAGGTTTGCGTAACACATTTCCAGACCCTGGGAAGTCATCATTTTCTAGTGCTGGACAACGTGTTGCTCAGATTTTGTTCAGTTAAGGAAGAGCGGTGGAGAAGGTGGCCGGCTGACCAATGCCTTTAAACAATTTTTCAGTCTACAGAGAGTATTGAGGAGGTTACCACTATTCATATACAGCCAACAGTAGAGGTGTGTCTCTTGGGATTGGTGGACAATCTGGCTCCTAAAAGAGTGACACGTACTTTGCTGACGATTCTCATATATTATGCTCGGAAAGCGATAGTACTATCATGGAAAAAGTCTACTCCCCGTCTATCCCAGTGCGGAAAGCCTTGGTTAATAAAGCCATCCCCTTATACAAGGCTACTTATAACAGCAGAGGTGTACAATACAATTTGATAAAGTGGGGACTGGTTGGATGAATAGCGAGACTACTGTGTACTAGGGTTGGACAATATTTTTAAATTACTGAATGTATGGATATTGTATTGCTTGATCTATAGGGGCTGGTGCTCCATATGAGTAGTTAGGAGGCTGGGCTCTGATATATGCTGGCATGGGTATAAAACAGTATTGAGAGGCATGATGTGGGAACGTAAGAAATATGCTCTCTCTCATTCGTCTGTTATTGCATGTGATTGGAGGCCTGAAAATGTTATTGCTTTAGTACTAGGTGGCTGGTATGGAGTCAAATTCCGAAGAAGTGTATATAGTTCATTGTATGTAACCTTTTTTGGCCTTTGCGGCTAATGTTCTTTTTTTTTTGTTCTAAACATGATAAATAAAAACTTAAAAAAAATGCAGTCCTCAGCACCAAGGTCTGATCAGAGCAGACTTGGAAACCATTTCAACAGAGCATCCACTGGGTTACTGGGTCTTGAGGATGACCACTGGCCAGAACTTGCTCAATATGCAATCGAGCTACTGGCCTGTCCTGCATCCAGCATGCTTTCTGAACACACATTCAGTGCTGCTGGAGGGTTTGTAATGGATAAAAGAGTGCACCTGTCCACAGACTCCATTGATAGGCTCACATTTATAAAAATGAATCAGTCCTGGATCAGCAGCTATCAAGCACCTGATGCTGATGTAACTGGTTAACCTTGCTATGGATCTGGGATCCCTTGAATACTGCCTATGCTGACTATCCTATTCCTCCTCAATCTTGATGATGCTAGCTTCCAACAATATTTTTGGTTTAGGGCACCTAAGGCCAAATTTTTCTGCACCTGTTTAACAGGGGCATGTAATTACAATTTTTTTTAAAGTTGTTTTTATTGTAATTTCAAGGTAAAAAAACAAATACAACACAGAGCCTATTGGGCATACCCAGGCTCGGTCACACACAAACTAAAAACTAAAATAATGATAACAACTACACTTCTGTATGCTCAACCACCTGTGCAGATTATCTAAAGCATTCTTCTATTTTCACAAATACTCTACATAGCTCACTTTAATTATTGTAATTACAATTTTTTATATAATATTTCACAGCAGGGCCCATTTCTGTGCCCAAGAAGAGTAACCATGAGGGGTTACAGTGTTCTGGCGCCACCAAACCAAAAGGCCCAATTTTTCTTCCCCTGTTTAATAGGGGCATGTATTTACCATTTTTTATATAATATTTCACAACAGGACCCAGTCTTCGCCCAACAAGAGTAACTGTGAGGGGTAATATTCATACTTGACCCAAAGGGCTTGGTAATGGACTGTTTTTTTTTTCAATGATTTTTATCTATATTGCCGAGATCGGACAATACATTACAGCCGTGAACAGTTTTAAATTACTTTTTTTTTTGTTTAGAAATGTCCTTTTGCCGTGGTACTGTTATAAACATGGGAAATATGCGCTACATTACAAGCAGACTAAAGAGACCCCCAGGTCCTGAAAAAATGGGCATTTAAAAAATAAAATTTGCATTCATACATGTCCCCTAGGGCAGGATCCAGGTACCCAAACACTTTTTTATGGCAATAACTTGCATATAAGCCTTTAAATGAGCACTTTTGTTTTTTCACGTTTGCGTCCCATAGACTTTTTTGCTTGTTCGCATGTTCTGCTGCAAACTGAACCGTGGGGTGTTAGGTTCATCCCTACTCACTGCATTAAGATGCAAACCGTCGCTGTGCAGATACTGCCAGATACATCCATCTCCCGGTGCCTGATCACAAAACCACCGTTACGCACGATGAACCTGCCAACCTCCTTATTGACCTTGGCCCTGTTAAGCTTGTCCACCGACCTGGCAGAATGCCAAGACGTGCGGCCAACAATTTCCGACCAAACCACCATACGCAGGATATGGAATTTGGCATCCCGAATAAGGTGGCAACTGGATCTGACACCCAGTACCACCAGCGTGTAAGACCAGGAATTTCTGGGCCCTATCCCAACGTGAAACTTTGTGTACCTCAGGGACCACCCTGCTCCACAACAATCCTCGGACACCTATCCACCTGACATTAGCCTCAGACATAGATATGCCCAGCTGATGGCCATTAGACCGGATATCAGCCCTCCTAGCCCCAATAAACGAAGGAGTGGCCCAAAATCCAAACAAGGCAAGCAGCATCTAAAAATAAATACATGAAAATAACACATAAACAGGAAATGTGACAGAAAGCAAATTGATAACACCCAAGTTATCTCAGTGGAGCCGAACCTTCTTATTCAATAAAACCTCACTCCATTTCTCTGTGGCAACTATAACCGGAAAAAGTTCCAAAAGAACCAAATTTTTCAAGAAACCCGCCTCCCTCCACGGGCCAACGCTCCACACTCCACTGGCGACCTAAAAACACTCCATAACTTCATAATAAGGAGCCGGCCGCATCCGTAAAAAGGTCCAGATCACAGTTACTGATCAGCCCATCCTTCCAGAGCACCCAAACATTAAAAGTCTCCAGAAAAACACCTGCAAATCCTCCCTATGCTCCCAGATTAAACAAATGAAATGCCTAGGGGAACATACCCCAGCCCTGGCAGCAGAGAGCCGCTGGCAAAAGACTCTTCCCATCGGCATGATGCGGCAAGCAAAATTCAGTTTGCCCAAAAGAGACTGTAACTCCCGTAGCTGTATCTTATGTTTGCCAAACACTATACAGATCTACTCCTTAAGAGCTGGCAGCCTGTCATGAGACGGGAATCAATAACTATCCCCCAGAACTTAATCAACGACGTGGGGCCCTCCCTTTTATCTGCAGCGAGAGGAATACCGAAACGCTCAGCGATAAACTGAACAGTAGCCAGAAGAACACCACACACATTTGAAGACGGAGGGCCGACGCACAGAAAGTCATCCAAATAATGAATTGACCCCTGCCACCTCACAAACCACCCATTCAAGGAAAGAGCGAAAGGTCTCGAACAAGGTGCAAGAGATTGAACAGCCCATTGGGAGGCAGCAATCCATGTAAAACACATCCGACCACCGACAACCCAAAAGATGAAAACAACGTGAGTGGACTGGTAACAACCAAAAGGCAGACTCAATGTCGGTCATGGCCATGAGGGAGCCCTAGTCATAGAGCTAAACCCAAAAAAAAGCAGCATCAAAAGAGCTAAATGGCACCGAACACGCCTCAGTTCCAATAGCATAGTTGACCGACCCACCCTTCAGGAATAAAAGATGATTTATAAAGCGGAACTTATGTTCCTTCTTTGGAACCACACCCAACGGCGAGACTACCAAATCATTTAGAGGAGGGTGGGCGAATGGGCCGTCCGCTTATACGCCCCAATAACACCTCTTAGGCGAGTTTCTCCGAAACCACTGCAGAGTGCGGATGAGCCGACCACAAATTGTTGGGAGGGATCTGAGTAAGGGAGCAAGGAATCAAGAACCCCTCCGAGAAAACCAACCAGCAGCAACCAGGCTGCAGGCCGGTCCGGGTATCTAGTTAGAAAAGGAGCCAACCTGACCGTAGTCTTGCCCTTTTCCTGCAGAGTCACCAGGATCACCCTCATCTAGAAGTGGACTTACCATGCTGACCAGGACCAGACCCCACAGCAGCTTCTCCGGAATCCACCGTCGCCGACCTCAGTCGAGCGTCCCCATCTTCGGAGCTGGGCAGCTCTCCTTCGGACCTGGAGAACACATGTTGGTCACTGGGATGCAGAAGGTCCAGCGCAGCTGCGCCAACTGCAGAAAGACCAGGCTGCTCATGGTTCCTTCTGCGCCTCTGCACTGCAGGACCTGACCGCATGGCCGCTGCCAGATTTCTCCTCTTCGCCCCCCTGTTGGTAGGAGGGGGTCCTGCTGCGATAACTGACTCCAGTACTATGGGAAGGTGTGCACCTGGGTCTGAGGGGGTCTCCGGCCGCTCTGCCCGACTGGCCAGAACCCGCAAAGCTCACTCTCCCTCTCTGAGCTGCCTCCCCCGCTGGCACTACTCCAGGAGAGGAAGAGAAGGTATTTAGTTACAATATAATGCGTAAAATTATTATCTATATACTATTTGCCTAAGAATGAACATCGTAAAATTCTTAGTGTACTTTTCCCTAGAGTCTCTAATTTGTTATCCAAGCTATTATCTACAATTTCATTAACAGAACTGTTTAAATCTATCCAGTATTAAGACCATGGGTTCTAGAGTGCCAATCTCATATAGCCACTTGGTCAAATTTTTTTACACTTCGTTCCTCAAATCTACACTTCTTCAGCGTCCAACAACTCTATTAATCCCATAAAACACTAACCCACTCAGGTCATTATTGTGATGTTATTTAAAATGTCTTGATACGCTTTGTTTGCATAACTCTTTATTATAGCCTTATTTATGGGAGGTCCTAGGTCGTTTTGGATTAGGTGACAATTTTATTAAGTGGGTACGTCTACTGTATGCTGCCCCCACGGCCAGGCTTCGGGTGAATGGGGACCTCACGGACCCCTTTTCTTTATATAGAGGCACAAGGCAGGGGTGTCCTTTATCACCCCTGCTTTTTGCACTGGCTCTCGAACCGCTAGCGGCGTTAATAAGGCTCTCCCCCTCGATAGTTGGATTCCAGAGAGGTGACTGCATGGAGAAGATCTCGCTCTACGCGGATGACACTCTATTGTATCTGGGGGATGTGGACACATCTCTCACAACGGCTATGGAGCTGATCCGGTACTTTGGCTCCTTGTCAGGTTTTTCGATTAATTGGGGTAAATCAGTCCTGTTACCTGTCGATGGCCCAATTGACTCTTTACCAGAAGCTGCAGGGTCCCTACAGGTGGTTAATTCTTTGGAGCCAGGTGGACAAAGGAGAGGAGGGTATGCAGCCAGGTGGAGGGGAGGTTGGAGCCAGGTGGACAGAGGAGAGGGAGGATGCAGCCAGATGGACAGAGGAGAGGGGGGATGCAGCCAGGTGGAGGAGTCACACACACCTGTGTAGTCCTCCTAAGGAAGCATTTATCCAGCAACTATAGTGATATCTAGATAAAAAAAAGAGAAGAGAAAGAAAAAACAATAAATAAAAAACAATAAAAAAGATTGCAGATGAAAGGGGTAAGGGGGGGGGGGGGGGGTTAAGATAGGAAAGCTCTGAGTCAGGGCTCTTAACGCTGCCTGAGCACAGAAGTGTTAAAGTTCCCTGTCCCTCAAAACTGGGGTAATGCATTGGGTAAATTTGCCTAATTAAAGAGCCGGCTCTGTGTACAGTCCTCATCATCCCCTCCCTCCTCATCACTAGAGAAAACTTGTCAGTATGTTGCAGCTGGGGGGAACATGATTGCCAGTTTCTTGTCCTTCTGTGAAACCCCCTGTCTCTAGGCTCACGTTAATCCTTTCCTCAACTTGGGAACCAACATTGGAGCCTTCAAATTGCTGTGAATCCTCCAGCAGCATGTAACCGACTATGGTTGAATAATTCTGGCGACTCCTCCGTGGATGATAGTGGGTCTATGGAAGGAGTAACTGTGGACAAGGAGGCGGTGGAATAGGCCGCTTTGGCAGCTGCGTTGGAAGGCAAACTACTATAAGCTTGGGTGACAGACGATGAAGAGGATGAGGCTTCATTTTTCACTCCACCAACTCTTCTGCATGTTGTGGCTCAATAGCACGGGAAAAAAAAAAAGGACAAACGTGATCCGCCTACAGGAGTATGCACCATGTCCACGACCACCATTGTTCACTGTAGACACAGAGGCTGCTTTCCCTATTTTAGTGGCCTGTGAGCATCTTGGTGGCCTTACGGACATGATGGGGATTTTTTTTAAACACTGCACTACATTGTATTATATACTGTACACTGACTACACTGTATTATATACTGTGTACACCGCCTGAAGTGTATTAGAAACGGTACACACTGTATTCTATACTGTGTACACCGCCTGCACTGTATTAGAAACGGTATACCGGCTGCACTGTATTATATATTGTGTACACCGCTTGAAGTGTATTAGAATCTGTACATACTGTATTCTATACTGTGTACAACGCCTGAAGTGTATTAGAAACTGTACACACTGTATTATACACTGTGTACACCACTTGCACTCTATTAAAAATTTTACACCGGCTGTACTATATTATATACTGTGTACACCACCTGAAGTGTATTAGAAATTGTATACACCGTATTATACACTGTGTACACCACCTGCACTGCTTTAGAAACTGTACACTGGCTGCACTGTATTCTATACTGTGTATACCACCTGAAGTGTATTAGAAACTGTACACACTGTTAGGTAGATTCAGGTAGGAAGGCTTTAACTTGCGGCGGCGTAGCTTAGCCTGTTTAGGCTACGCCACCGTAAATTAGCTAGGCAAGTACATGATTCTCAATGTACTTGCCTGCTAATATACGGCGGCGTAGCCTAAAGCGGGCGGGCGTAAGGGCGCCAAATTCAAATGACTTGGAGGGGGGCGTGTTTGATGGTAATGAGGCTTGACCTCACGTTTTTGACGTTTTTTTTTCACTGCGCATGCGCCGGGCGACTACATTTCCCAGTGTGCATTGCGGTTACGTACGCCGCATGGGCCTATTGATTTCGACGTGGACGTGGATGTAAATCCCGATTCGCGGACGACTTACGCAAACTACGTAAAAAATTTGAATCTCGCGGCAGGAACGGCGGCCATACTTTAACATTGTTATTCCACCTAATAGGTGGAATAACTTTAGGCCTACTAAGGCCTTACGGAAACGGGCGTACGTTCGGAAATCGGCGTAAAAACTCATTTACATATTCTACGCCGACCGCAATGGAAGCGCCACCTAGCGGCCATCCGAAAAATTGCAATCTAAGATAGGACGGCGCAAGCTGTCCTATCTTAGATATGTTTAAGCGTATCTCTGTTTGAGCATACGCTTAAACATACGTCGGCGTAGATTCTGAGTTAGGCCGGCTTATCTACTGATAAGCCGGCCTAACTCTACCTGAATCTACCTAATAATTTGTATATTATATGAACACTGTATTCACTGTTTTATATAATGTGTACTTTCCCTGCACTGTATTAGAAACTGTACACCTGCTGCACTGTATTATATACTGTGTACACTGCCTGAAGTCTATTAGAAACTGTACACCACCGAATGCGCTGTATATATAGTTTACACTGAACGCAGAGTATATATATATATATATATATATATATATATATATATATACACATACACACACACCGCCTGTACTGACTGAATATAGAGTCTACATTGAATATATAGGCCCGGATTCACATACATTGGCGCATATTTATGCGGGCGTAGCGTATCTCCTTTGCGCTACGCCGACGCAGCGCAGAGAGGCAAGCATGGAATTCAGGAAGCCAGTGCTCCCCAAGCTGCGTCGGCGTGGCTTAGATTTCGAAGGCGTAAGCCGGCGTAGGTGGAAGTGGGTGTGACCCCATGCAAATGATGGTCTGAGCGTGGAGCAGTGTTTTGGCGTATCATGAACGGAGCATGCGCAGTGACGCGGACGTATGACCGCACCCCTGTGCGCATGCTCACAACTACGCCAGCGCAACTTCCTGGGATACACCGGCCCACCGGCTTACGCCGAGCGCATAAATAAGCCCAGCCATACGCCCGTCCGGCGCAAAAGTACACCCGTTTGCTTGTTTCCCCCCTGAAGCAAAGTACTTTTGTTGAGCGATGGCAGCTGCTAAGGAGAGGAGGAAGAGAAATTTTTCTAAGGAGGAGAGGGCTGTCCTGATATCGGCAATAGCCAAATTTGATGTGTACCTCCATGGTGCCCACAGTGCCAGGACCAGCAGGGCATGTAAGAGGGAGATCCTGGAGGAGATCACCCTGGTGGTCAATGCCCTTGGGCATGAGACCAGGACCGTGATAAGCTGGCCAGCATGAGGAGGCACGCCAGGGGCACGGGGGGAGGACCAGCTTCTGCTCTGCGGTTGACTGAGGAGGTCATCGCCAGCTGTCTGCAGCGGGAGCAGGTGGAGGGCATGGAGGGCTTTGACTCCGGTGACCAGGCCTTGAGGACAGGTAAGTGTGTTTTATCCCCCATCCGGTGTGTAGCATGTGAGGGGGTGCAAGGGAATATGTGACAAGTGTGTGGGTCCACCAATGTGAATGCTTTGTGTCATCCACAGATGTGCTGGAGGGAGCTGGGCCATCGTCAGCTGCTGGACGACCAACGCCATCCCCGGAGGAGAGTGCCCACACCTCTCTAGAGGTAGTTGAGGAAGAGCATGTGGATCTTAAGGGATGTGTCTACCTGGAGGAGAATAAACATCCTCCCTGGACCCTCCCAAACCTCCTCCCCCATCAGGGGAAGCCCCTCAACTTCCTCCCCCATCAGGGGAAGCCCTTCAACCTCCACCCCATCAGGGGAAGCCCCTCAACCTCCTCCCCCATCAGGGAAAGCCCCTCAAGGGCCTCCCCATCAGGGAAAGCCCCTCAAGGGCCTCCCGTACAGACGGCCCCAAGTCTCTCCAGCCCCCAGGAAGGCTTTGCGTAAGACAAGGGGTGTTCCTGACCCCTACAACAAGGGCTTGCGAGGGAACAGGCCCTCCAGACGCGCCACATGGGTGCTATTGCCTGTGACATGCGCCGTGTGGCAGACAGCCTGGCCTCTTCAGCCAAGACCCAGGCTGAATGCACACAGGCTGTGCAGGGCACCGCAGCCACTGTGCAGCAGTGCCTGACACAGAGATTGAGGTGCTCTGCTCAGCCTGTTGGCTATACAGGCCAACACTGCTGCCATTGAGGCAGAGGGACGGCAGACCAGGCGCCACCAGCGGCACAACACCACCCGCCAGCTGCCGATGCAGGCGCACACGAACGCTGTCCTCACCCGCATTGCCCTTGCGTTGGAGGGCAGGCAGCCAGCATCTGCCAGGAGTGACAGAGCAGGGGATGATCCTCCTGATGCCCCACCCGAGGCTCCCCCCAGACAACTGAGGAGTCGGAGCCGTGGCACCATGCGTGACCCACGACAGGGCAAATTAGTGCTTTTTTTTATTTTCTTTGCTCAGATTATGAGCTTTTTTATTTTTTTAGTGACTGCACACGGTCAGTAGTGCAGGCTACAGTGTGACTGGTGTGTGAATGTGTGGGTGACATTCCTGCAAGCAAGGTGTGTCACCTTGGGTCGTCAGGGAGAGGTTATCCCTACGACAGTGTAAATGTGGTATGAATGGACAGCAACACCATTGGGGCCTTGGCGTGGCGTTGCTGCTCCCAAGTCCTGCATTGTGGACTTGGGCTAAACCAATATGAAGTGGATGTGGTGTGTGTGAGCACAGGACCCCAGATGGCAAGTCACCCTTTTTTATATTTTTTAGAAAAAAAATGTTTTTGATATTTAAAAAAAAAAAATTTGTTTTTAGTTCCTTTTTTTAATATTTTTCTTTATTTCGTCTTTCTCAATTCGCGGCAGCACCCCCCCAGGCCCATGCCTGAAGCTGTGTAAGGGGCCCCATAATTTCTGATGGCGGCCCTGCCTGGCATGTTGGCATACAGATGTGTTGTCCTGCAAGTGTGGTTGCTCAGCTCGTCCGTAACGGTGCTGCTGCAGCTGCTGTCCAGCTGACATGTGCACGTCTGGTGCTGAGTTACACCTGCTTTATGGGGAATAACTTTAGGCCGGATGTTGAACTTACGCGCACCCCGCGTAGCCTGCGCCGGGCGCACGTACGTTCGTGAATCGCCGTATCTCCCTCATTTGCATATTTGAATACAAAATCAATGGGAGCGCCACATGCGTCCAGCGTAAATATGCGCCCACCATACGCTGGCGTAGACAAGTTACGTCGGTCGGATGAAGCCTATTTTCAGGCGTATCTAGCGCACAGATACGACGGCGCATATTTGCACTTACGCGGAGTATCTCGAGATACGTCGGCGCAAGTGCTTTGTGAATCCGGGCCATAGTCTCCCTCTCTCTCTCTATATATATATATATATATATATATATATATATATATATATATATATACACACACATACACACACACACACACACACACACACACACACACACATACATATACACACACTCTGCTCAAAAAAAATTCAAGGAACACTTTTGAATCAGAACTCCTGGGATATTGATCTGGCCAGTTAAGTAGCAGGGTGTATACAGAGGGGGTTGTTCATCGGTTTCAGCTGCTTTGCTGTTAATTGAAATTAACAACAGGTGCACTAGATGGGCAACAATGAGACGACCTCCAAAACATGAATGTTTTTTCAGGTGGAGATGTCTGACATTTTTTTTCCCTACTCATCTTTTCCGACTGTTTTTCACTAGTGTTTTGCATTTGGCTAGGGTCAGTGTCACTACTGGTAGCACAAGGTGATACTTGTACCCTATAAAGGTTGCACAGGCAGTCCAACTCCTCCAGGATGGCACATCAATACGTATCATTGCCAGAAGGTTTATCGTGTCTCCCAGCACAGTCTCAAGGGCATGGAGGAGATTTCAGGAGACAGGCAGTTACTCTAGGAGAGCTGGACAGAGCCGTAGAAGGTTCTTAACCCATCAGCAGGACCGGTATCTGCTCCTTTGTGCAAGGAGGAACAGGATGAGCACTGCCAGAGCCCTACAAAATGACCTTCAGCAAGCCACTGGTGTGAATGTCTCTGACCAAACAATCAGAAACAGACTTCATGGGGGTGGCCTGAGGGCCCGACGTCCTCTAGTGTGCTCTGTGCTCACTGCCGAACACTGTCGAGCTCGATTGGCATTTTCCATTGAACACCAGAATTGGCAGGTCCGCCACTGGTGCCCCATGCTTTTCACAGATGAGAGCAGGTTCACCCTGAGCACATGTGACAGACGTGAAAGGGTCTGGAGAAGCCGGGGAGAATGTTATGCTGCCTGTAACATCGTTCAGCATGACCAGTTTGGTGGTGGGTCAGTGATGGTCTGGGGAGGCATATCCATGGAGGGACGCACAGACCTCTACAGGCTACACAATGGCACCCTGACTGCCATTAGGTATCGGGATGAAATCCTTGGACAAATTGTCAGACCCTATGCTGGTGCAGTGGATCCTCCTGGTGCACGACAATGCCCAGCCTCATGTGGCGAGAGCATGCAGCCAGTTCCTGGAGGATAAAGAAATTGATACCATTGAATGGCCCCCACGCTCACCTGACCTAAATCCAAAAGAACACCTCTGGGACATTATGTTTCGGTCCATCCTGTGCCGCCAGGTTGCCCCTCAGTCTGTTCAGGAGCTCAGTGATGCTCTGGTCCAGATCTGGGAGGAAATACCCCAGGACACCATCCGTCGTCTCATCAGGAGCATGCCCTGATGTTGTCAGGCATGCATACAAGTACTTGGGGGCCATACAAACTACTCAGGACCATTTTGAGTTGTTGCAATGAAATTTCAGCAAAATTTACTATTTTTTCACTTTGATTTTCGGGGTGTCTTTGAATTCAGCCTACTGTAGGTGGATATTTTTAATTTCCATCAAATGATGTGCCATCCTTTTATTCCTAACACATTACCCAGTCCATATCAGTATAGATATCCATCATGAGATTTTTGCCCGTTGAGATCTGATATGTTTTCAAAGTGCTCCTTTCATTTTTTTTAGCATATGAAATACACTGCCTGCACTAAGTAACCTGCCTAATTTAGCTCAATCTCTCTCTCGACGTTTACGCCAACACTACACACGGCCGCCGTTGGAAGCAGCCTTATATAGTGTGGGGCGTGGACTTAGTCCCCCTGAGCCATGATTGGCCAAAGGCACCCTGCAATCTCTGCGTGCATTATGAGGTGTTCTGCAGCGCTCAAATTTCCCGCAAACGTCCCATTTGTTCAGTTTGTTTTCTCACAAACGAACACCCAATGGTCGAGTTGAACCTGTGCCTGCATGTTATACGCAGGGGGCTGTGGAAAGTTTTTTTCCTGAAACTTCCCTCTTAATATTAGGGTGAGTGTTATACGCCGATAAATACGGGTAGTTATTTTTAGCACAGGTGAGTAACTATTGTGTACACTTCCTTAACCACTTAACCTCCAGAAATAGCAAATGGTGCTAAAATAGCAAAAATTGGTCTGGTCATGAAGGGGGTAAAACCTACCCCCTTCATGACCAAACCAATTGTTGCTATTTTAGCACTGTGCTACTTTAACTGGCAATTGTGTGGTCATGCAACACTACGCTAATTACATTTTTATCTTTTTTTTTCCACACAAATAAAGGTTTCTTTTGGTGGTACTTGATCACCAATGAGTTTTAATTTTTTTTTCCAATATAACTTTCTGTTATAAAACATATCAAATGAAAAAAAAAAGGTGAATTTCCTAAAAAAAAAAAAAAAAAATGGGCTAAAATGTATTCTGCTACATCTTTGGTAGAAAAAAAAATACCAATAAGTGTATATTAATTGGTTTGTGGTAAAGTTATAGAGTCTACAAACTGTGGTATATATACTGGAATTAATGCAGCTTATAGTGTGACTATGATAGGGTGGTAGGCCCTAACTGACACTATCATCACTAATACAGTGATTAGTGATAATACTGTACACTGACACTGTAAAAATTACACTTACTGGGAAGGGGTTAACATCTACAGCGCCTTGAAAAAGTATTCACACCCCTTGAAATTTTCTACATTTTGTCATGTTACAACCAAAATTGTAATTGTATTTTATTGGGATTATATGTGATAGACCAACACAAAGTGGCACATAATTGTGAAGTGGAAGGAAAATGATAACTGTTTTTTCAATTTATTTTTACAAATAAATAAATATGTGAAAAGTGTGGCGTGCATTTGTATTCAGTCCCCTTTACTCTGATATCCCTAACTAAAATCTAGTGAAACCAAATACCTTCAGAAGTCAACTTATTTGTAAATAGAGTCCACTTGTGTTTAATTTAATCTCAGTATAAATACAGCTGTTCTGTGAAGCCCTCAGAGTTTTGTTAGAGAACCTTAGTGAACAAACAGCATCATGAAGGCCAAGGAACACACCAGACAGGTCAGAGATAAAGTTATGGAGAAGTTTTAAGCAGGGTTAAGTGATAAAAAAAAAATATCCCCAGCTTTGAACATCTCACAGAGCACTGTTCAGTCCATCATCCGAAAATGGAAAGAGTATGGCACAACTGCAAACCTACCAAGACATTGCGGTCCACCTAAACTGACAGGCCGGGCAAGGAGAGCATTAATCAGAGAAGCAGCCAAGAGACCCATGGTAACTCTGGAGGAGCTGCAGAGATCCACAGCTCAGGTGGGAGAATCTGTCCACAGGACAACTATTAGTCTTGCTTTTCACAAATCTGGCCTTTATGGAAGAGTGGCAAGAAGAAAGCAATTGTTGCAAGACATCACCCTCACCGTGGCTGTGGGCTAATCAGGTTTTCTTGTGTGGAATCTTGGAGGCCCAACTGTCCATCTCCCTTACCCCTCTGGGTGTTTATAGGACTCTTCCCCATATGGCACCATGTTTTTGCTGCTAGATTTAGCAGATCCTCTGCCGACTGTTTTACTGAATATGTGTACTAAACTCAAGAGAAAAAAGGGCAAGGGGTAGCTCAGGGTCAGAATTTATAGGCACATTGGAAAATATTAAATATATAAATATATTTTATTTATAATAATTCATAATGCAAACATAGCAACTCAGATAGAGAGTTAAAAACATATAGCATATACTAGACAAAATACATGGCGCAGAAGAAATATGCACCATGTAAATGGCATGAGCCCCTGTGTGTACTAAACCTTGTATGTATTTTGAATGTAGAATGTTCTTATTTGTATATGATGCTGTTGAAAACATTAAAAAAATTGCTGAATAAAAAATAAACAGTGTATGTATAAATGACCCTGATGAAGGCACTCATCTTGTCCCGAAACGTGTTGGGTACATAGGAATATTATGAAGAATGCCACAACAGTCATCTCTTCTATGTGTATTTACTATTGTATGTTTTCATTTATATTTGTAATAAAATTTGTCAATTTAGATCCTCAGTCTTTAAAGTCCCACTAGTACCAGGGGGTACTTGTTGTTCTTTGTCTATATAGCAGGGATGTCGGCAACAAAACATGGATTACCAGGGTGGTCATTTACTTTGTTAAACATACAGCCAGAGCTACAATATGCATGTGTTAGAATGGCCCGGTCAAAGTCCAGACCAGGGTTGCCAACTTTCAGTAAATTTACAAACAGTTTGCAAAATCCATAATTGTTGCATCTGTCCGTTAAGGACATGCAGCCTATATGTCTGTAATGGACATTCAAGGACAGTTGCAAAAAGTACAGATTTTGAAAACTATTCGTAAATTTACTGAAAGTTGGCCACCCTGGTCCAGACCTAAATCCAATTGAGAATTGTGGCAAAACTTGAAAATTGCTGTTCAGAGACACTCTCCAACCAGTCTGAAAGAGCTTGAGCTATTTGCTAGTTGTAACATGACAAAATGTGGAAAATTACAAGGGGTATAAATACTTCTTCAAGACAGTTCAATCAAGGAGTGAACTGTGTGCTTTTATTTTACTATCTGGCTGTCTGGCTGTTTTTTCTCCCTGCTTTGCAGGGAGAAGAAACAGACAGATCGCTGTTTATAGTACACAGAGTTCTGTGGTTTTTGTAAACACAGAACTCTGTGTGTGAAAATCATTGGCTGAAATGAGCTGAAAAACTCATGCTGTGTCCTATTAAACCTATATATTTCATATTCCCATTGCACACTTTCCTGGATCCGCTCTTGGGGTTGGGTGCTTGTAGCAACAACCAGCTGGATACTGGTACACGTTACAGTAGAAATATTTACCAGCACACCATGGAACAACGTAAATAGCATCCAAACGAATGTTTTTTTGCATGATCACAACACAAAGAAAGTGCAACGTTTCGGAGCCACGTAGGGCCCCTTCGTCAGGCATGTGATAAATGTGGGGTTACAATGTGCAAAATGTAAAGAGCCATCAACCAATCAAAAAAGACAGAGAAAGAAAAAACACAGCAGCAAACCAAGCTCCTCCCACTCCCAGACTGGTATGACTATTAATATGCCTTTCCTGATTACTTCCGCTTTCACTTTGTCTTTTTGTCACTTTTAGTAACATTTTAATTTTAGCTGCTATCTGGCGGGATTTATGACGTCATACCAGTCTGGGGGTGGGAGGAGCTTGGTTTGCTGCTGTGTTTTTTCTTTCTGTCTTTTTTGATTGGTTGATGGCTCTTTAAATTTTGCACATTGTAACCCCACATTCATCACTGTTGTGATCATGCAATAAAACATCCGTTTGGATGCTATTTATGTCGTTCTATGGTGTGCTGGCAAATATTTCTACTATTAAACCTAGAAGCACGCCACCTGCCTACGTTTTTTTCTCTGTATCCAAGTGTGCACATGCAAGATACTAGTAGAGGTGCCAGTTCTTTGAACTATCTGTGCTGAGACGTGCCCTGATATTGGCTCTGTTGACACTGGCACTGGTGATTAGGACAGTGGTGCTGGCGTATGACATGACATCACTGCAATCAGGGACACTGGTCGGTGGCACTGGCCTGGTGGTTACAATAGTGTTGCTAGTGATAAGGTAAACTATTCCTGGCTGCACTGGTGACACTGGGACAGATGTGACAAGTGAGAGGTTGCTAGCTGCACTGCTTATTCACACTACACTGGAGGGCTAGTGACCAGGGACACTGTAAACTGGATTTACTGGTGTTTTTGTGTGAAAAACTGACAGAAGATTATTTACTCAAAGGATGCTGTAATAATGTCTCTCTCTCCTCTCACAGATGATCTCTATGTGAGTAGAGAGAGCCAATGGTTGTAACATGTAGCCTTTGTTTACATTTGTGATCGCTGTGACACAGCGATCACTTGGTACAGGACCAGTTTTAACCACTTTGCAACTACCCTTAGCAGTTTTACTGCTACAGGGCAACAGCTGCTGTGTGCAGGATCACATATATATATATATATATATATATATATATATATATATATATACACTGTACGTGATCCTGCACTTCTGGGTAGGGGGCGCGAATGCATGCATGCCGCTGCTCCTGCTGTGATTATACACAGTGGGAACTGACTGCAGACTTGATGTTCACCGACATCCATCAGCCAGAGAGACAGAACTGCAAACAAGGCAGACTGCCATTCTGACAGGAGGGAAGGCATGCGTCCTGTGTCTCTGCAAAGACACAGGACGCAAAGACATGTATTTCCCTAGTAAAAGCACCTCTCACGTTTTTTTTTAAAACAGTGGCTAGACGTACAGTTAACCCTTTGATCGCCCCTGATGTGTAACCCCCCCTTCCCAGCCAGTGCCATTATTACAGTGACAGTGCATATTTTTTTTGCAACAATATTGCTAAAATATTTGGGAACACTGGTTAGTTTCAGAATGTCCACCGTAATACCGCTATAAGTCGCTGATCGCTGACATTACTAGTAAATAAATAAATATATCCCATAGTTTGTAGACCATATACCTTTTGTGAAAACCATTTAATACATGTATATGCCTATTGGGTTTTGTTTTACAAAAAATATGCAGCAGAATACATATTGGCCTAAATTGATAAAGAAATTCTTATTTTTCCAGTTTTTTTATTGGATATGTTTTATAGCTAAATACCATCAAAATAAAGCTCTATTTGTGGTAAAAAAAAAAGGTTTTATTTGGGTACAGTGTTGCACAACTGCGCAGTTGTCAGTGTAAGTACTGCAATTAATGTAAGTAATGCAGTACCGTATCTCAAAAAATGGCCTGGTCATGAAGGGGGTAAATCTTCCAGAGGTCAAGTGGTTAATGGTCCTGTACCCAGTCATGTGATCTGCTGTACCCAAGGGACACATTGTTCACTGGGCTAATGCTGCGCACAAGTGGTTAATAAAGAGGATGTAATTGTATGGGTACATCCACCGCATGGGCAAAGCTACTGTTCAGCCGATTATTGTTTCCCTCGAAGCCACATGCAAAGACTATCTTCCTCTGCACATTTCTTTATTTATTTATCGTGCAATGAAACATGTCCTCCATTGACTTCCCCTTCAGTTTCCCATGCCTTTTGTGACAGTAGTTTGCCCACTAGCTATAAAAGGGGCTAGAATTTCAAAAATATTTACCCCCTTCTTCAATTAGATTTTTGCTCTAATGCCGTGTAACACAAGATCCTATTTTTCATATGAAAAATCTTGGATGGTTTTTCCGATGGAATTACGCTCAAGCTTGGCTTGCATACACACAGTTAAACAAAAGTTCTCGACGGTCAAGAACGCGGCGACGTACAACACTACAACGAGCCGAGAAAATGAAGTTCAATGCTTCCGAGCATGCGTCAAATTGTTTCCGAGCATGAGTCGGAATTTTGCGCATCGGAATTGCCACAGACGATTGTAATTTTTTCAGTCTGAAAATTTGAGAACCAGCTCTCAAATTATTATTGGCGGAAATTTCCTACCAAAAGCTCACATCTGATTTTTCTTGTCCGAAAATCCTATCGTGTGTACACGGCATATATCTGGCTTTGCAGAATTTTAAACAATATGGCCCAGATCCACGTAGCGCGGCGCATTTGTAAGTCCGGCGTAGTGTATCTTAGATACACTACGCCGCCGTAACTTACATCGTATTTCCCGTATCTACAAAGAATTTGCGCCGTAAGTTACGGCGGCGTAGTGTAAATATGTCGGCGTAAGAGCGCAATTCAAATCACTAAGTTGTGGGCGTGTTTTATGGTAATACGTCTTGACCCCACGTAAATAAAAAAAAATTGAACGGCGCATGCGCCGTCCGTGGGGGTATCCCAGTGCGCATGCTCCAAATTAACCCGCAACAAGCCAATGCTTTCGACGTGAAAGCCCTATTGGCGAACGTTTTACGCAAACGACGGAAAATTTGACGCTGGCCCGACGTCCATACTTAACATTGGTTACACCTAATATAGCAGGGGTAACTTTACGCCGGAAAAAGCCTTACGGAAACTACGTAAAAAAATGCGCCGGCCGGACGTACGTTTGTGGATTGGCGTATCTAGCTAATTTGCATACTCGACGCGGAAATCGACGGAAGCGCCACCTAGCGGCCAGCGGAAATATGCACCTTAGATCCGACGGCGTACTAAGACGTACGCCAGTCGGATCTAGCCCAGCTTCAGGTGTATCTTGTTTTGTGGATACAAAACAAAGATACGCCGGAGCAACCTAGAAGTTACGCGGCGTATCAATAGATACGCCAGCGTAACTGCTTCGTGGATCTGGCCCCATCTGTTGAACTCTTGGTGAATCGAACCCAGGCTGATTTGTCTATCACTAGTGAGAATGTCTCACTTGCTATAATGATGCTAAACACTGTGTTTACCCTGTGTGCAGACTTGCAACACAACAGTCCTTATCACCCATCAATGGAAATTAGCGATAAGACACCCAAAGCTTTCTCATCCTGATTACTAGTAGTGAGGCAGGAAGTGTAGAAAACCATTAAAGGCATTGCATAACTGGACTTAACTCATAAAACAGGCTTTAAAGTGTGCAAGACCTGCTATACAAGGGCAATGTTGCAGCACAGATCAAAAATGTTGATGAAATACCTAACAATTCATGGAAAGTCTGGAGAGCTGGTAACATTCAATACAGGCCTCTTTTAAATGATATGTCGCAAAGCTTCATTAATGCTTGGTGGGTCTGGAGCTTAGAACAGGTTCTCTGTTTTGAAGTGACACTTCCTTCTAAGCCCCCATTGACGGGCATGGTGTAATTTTCTACAAGCACATTTTGTTGCTAAAACAAATTATTTTCTTTTCGAAAGATAGAAGTTATGTTTATATTTCCTCCCAAAGGCCATTTTGTGCATAAATATGCTTGTTAAACAAGTTACATTTTTTAAATATTGTAGTATGCCAATTCATAAACGTGGTGGCTGCATTCATTTTCTTTAATAGGCTTTTATTTTAAAGCGGAGGTTCACCCTAAAACAATTATATACCATTCCAACCAGCATACTGCCGACATGTATAGTATGCTGGTTTTTTTTTCCGCTGTACATACCGTTTTATACTTCTTTTTCTTTCCAGGCTATATACGGCGCCTTCGCAGTCAGCTCCTAGTCTGTGCGCAGGTGCCGTATAGAGCCCAGTCCCAGTCCGGCTATTTTCGTAACGCGTGACGCGCCTTAGCCGCACGTCAATCATCTACGCCTCTTCATAGGAATGCCTATTCCCGGCGGGAGTCTGGAAAGAAAAAGAATTATAAAACTGTATGTACAGCGTAAAAAACAAAACAAAAAAAAACAGCATACTGTACATGTCGGCAGTATGCTGGTTGGAATGGTATATAATTGTTTTAGGGTGAACCTCCGTTTTAACTTGTTGCTCTGGCCAGTTAGGCCTTGTACACACGGTCGGACCAAACCGATGTGACTGGTCCGTCAGACCATTTTCATCGGTTCACCTCTGAAGTGGCTGTACGGCCTGATATGTGTACACACCGTCAGTCCAAAATCCGATTGGGTCAGAACGCGGTGACTTCAAACACACGACGTGCTGAATAAAACAAAGTTCAATGCTTCCAAGCATGCGTCGACTTGATTCTGAGCATGCGCCGGTTTTGAACTGATGGTTTTCTGTACTAACCATCGGTTTGGTCCGATGGGGCAGCGGTCCATCGGTTCGGTTTTGAAGCATGTTTTAAAATTTTGGACCGAAGGAAAACAGACCGATGGCCTATACATACGGTCGGTTTGGTCCGATGAAACTGAACTTCGGTTCATTCTCATCGGTTCGGTCCGACCGTGCGTACGGGGCCTTAGTCTACTTTTTTTGTTTGTTATTTGTTATTTTTCAACTTCCTTTGACAAATCAAAAGTGGCAGTTAGAGGATTGAGACAAACCATTTAACACCGAGAGAGGTGCTTACAATGGTCAGCATTCAAATATATAAAGCCCTTATAACTGCTTAAAGAGTAACTCCACTTTCGTAGGGAAAAAAAAGCAAATATAAAAATAATGTATATAGCATATACAATTGCGACACAAGTCACATTGTAATTGAATGTTATTTAAAATTACCTTTCAATCTGCTGTAATTTTCTGAAAAAAGCAATACAACATGGAGGCAATATGTAATTCCCTGCTTGTGTGATTGGCTTACCGATTTACCCAGCAGTCTGCGCTAAGATACAAGTCAGATTCTGAGCATCCCCTGCAACAATTTTTGGTGAGCTACTCCCTAAGGGAAATCACATCTAATGGGAGGCAGGCCAATTTCTACATTAGAGCCCTGCAGGTGCAGCAACTGACTGATGATTCTAAATTCTCTCCCATGCAGATTTGCTTAGCACCTGGACACAAACAAACAGCTAGGTCCCTGCAGGGCTGCCATCAGGGCAGTACACCTGTACGTGGCCCGACGGTCCCTAGGGGCCCGGGCAGGAAGAGGAAGAGAGAGAGCTTTTTGCAGCACGGGAGGACGATCGAGAAAGACCCATGAAGTTGTGGAGGAAAGAAGCCAGCCCCCCCCCCCCCGCTTATCAAGTATAACAGCACTTAACAGTGTCTGGTGGCAGCAGCCGGTGGCCTCACTCAACAAATTCGGATTGTGGCAGTAATTTTTGGCATCCCGCGATAGCCAACCCCCCCCCCCCGCGCTCAACAACTATGAATGGTGGGCGTAAATTTCGGCGTCCCGAGGTAGCAGGCCAACCCACCCCCCCCCCCGCATAACAACTACGGATCATGGCCGGAATTTTAGGCGTCCAGTGGTAGTACCCCCCAGTCACCAACTCTGATGGCAGAAGAAATTCTCGGGGTCCATCGGTAGCAAATCCCCCCAGCCCCCCCCCCCCCGCTCAACAACTCAAATGGCAGGCGATGCTCTCCAGGGGGCCTCTTCATCAAAGCTGTAAGGGTCCCCAAAATTCCTGATGGCAGCCCTGGGTCCCTACATGTACATTAATCACACAAAAGGGAATGTTTTTTTCTTAATAAAAGTAAAGTTACTGCAATTTCGAACACTTTTACTGTTCGGACGTTTCCGACGTCCATACCCAACATGACTTACCCCTGCTTTATGAGGGGTAACTTTACGCCGGTCCGACGCCTTACGTAAACGACGTATCTTGATACGCCGGGCGCACGTACGTTCGTGAATCGGCTTATCTAGCTAATTTGCATATTCTACACGGAAATATACGGAAGCGCCCCTAGCGGCCAGTGTAAATATGCACCCTAAGATACGATGGCGTAAGAAACTTACGCCGCTCGCATCTAGGCAACTGTGAGGCGTATCTGATTCTATGAATCAGGCACGGAGATGCGCCGTCGTAACTCCTTTGTGAATCCGGGCCATAGAGTCCACAATCTATGGTATATACAGTGTTTATAAAAAATAATCACCCCCCTTAAAATAATCACATATTGTTGCTTTTCAGCCTGAAATAAAGCCAGACACAGTTTTTGTTTTATCCAGCTGTATTTACTCAGTGCAACTTATAACATCCAAGTATAAAAACAACATGTCATAAAAAAAATAAAAAAAATTGAGAAACAGAATCACGGAGTTGGAAAAAGGATCACACCCTTATGCCAGTATTTTGTTGAACCACCTTTTGCTTTAATTACAGCCTTTTTGCGATTCGGCACTGCGTCGCTTTAACTGACAATTGCGCGGTCGTGCGACAGGGCTCCCAAACAAAATTGGTGTCCTTTTCCCCCCCCCCACAAATAGAGCTTTCTTTTGGTGGTATTTGATCACCTCTGCGGCTTTTATTTTTTTGCGCTATAAACAAAAATAGAGCGACAATTAAAAAAAAAAAAAAAAATATTTTTTACTTTTTGCTATAATAAATATCCCCAAAAATATATAAAAAAAACATATTTTTTCCCTCAGTTTAGGCCGATACATGTTCTTCTACATATTTTTGGTAAAAAATTAATCGCAATAAGCGTTTATTAATTGGTTTGCACAAAATGTATAGCGTTTACAAAATAGGGGATAGTTTTATGGCATTTTTATTTATATTTTTTACTACTAATGGCGGCGATCAGCGATTTTTTCCGTAACTGCGACATTATGGCGGACATATCGGACACTTTTGACACATTTTTGGGACCATTGTAATTTTCACAGCGAAAAGTGCTATAAAAATACACTGATTACTGTGAAAATGACACTGGCAGTAAAGGGGTTAGCCAGGAGGGGGCGCTGTAGGGGTTAAGTGTGTTCTAAGGGAGTGTTCTTACTGTGGGGGGCGTGGCTGTGCGTGTGACGTCACTGATCGTCGTTCCCTAACACAGGGAACAGACGATCACTGACAGCCACACTAGGAAGAACGGGGAAGGTTTGTTTACACTCACCTCTCCCCTTTCTTCCTCTCTGTGACCCGATCGCGGGACACTGTCGGCGATTGTTTTCGTGGGTGCGGTCACAAAGGACAAGACCCACGGCTGGGCATCTTAAAGGGGACGTACCTGTACATCCATGCAGGGCCGTTTTAAGGAATTTGGGGGCCCCAAGCAAGAAGCGGGGGAGGGGGTGTTGCTGAGTTTCAAGTTAAGAAGTGTAAAAAATTATTCTGCTATAAACCAGATAAGCGGGGGGGGGGGGGGGGCTGCTGCTGCCGAACGTCGGATAGTACTTCTTCTCACTGCCTCCCCCCCATGTTCTTTTTAACCCCCCCTCCCCTCCCTACCACATGCCGCTGCATACAGCTGCTGCCCCCCTCCCTACCGCATACCGCCGCATACAGCTGCTGCTGCCGAACGTCAGCTAGTACTTCTTCTGACTGCCTCCCCGGCTCCCCCCTATGTTTTTTTAGCCCCCCCTAACCGCATACCGCGCTGCAGAAGATTCAGTTTGCTGTTCCCGGCCGGACTGAAAGGAAATGAGCACTGAGTGTGTGCACTTCCTGTCAGTCCGGCCGGGAACAGGAAACTGAATCTCCTGTACCACGTGGTTACGGTACACGGCCGGACTGCAGGAGGAATTAGGAAAGGAGCTCAGCCACGCTACAGGCTGCAGCATTTATAGGAAGCGGCGGCGCTCTGCTGGGGCCCCAGGCCAGCTCGGGGCCCCAAGCAGTTGCTTGTTTTGCCTGTCCTGTTCCGACGGGCCTGTATATATGTATGAGTGTATAAGCAAACAAAACAGTAATTTTACATGCAATCATGAATTACAGAAAGGCAGACACATGTATTATTTATACAGGTAAGTACTCACAAGTCATATGTTCCTATAGATGGTGTCGCACGTCTAGGGGTCCAATCTGGTCCGTAACAATCACTTAACCGTGATATGATATGAAAATAAAGTGGAGCGGCAAGTCAGGGCTCACAGGAACCAGAAAAGAAAGGGTGCAGATCTAACAGGCAAAAGAAAAGAAAAGGTACTTGTTGTACAATTTGGTATGTATGAAAATATATCTAATGTAATATGTATTTGGGAATAGTCTCCCAACATTGAAGTCAGGAGAGGGGGGGGGGGGGGGGGAGAGATCCAGGAGGATCTCACAAAGTTAGGCCAGATAATTGCAGGGCCACATAGTAAAAAAACAGAAGATAATGCAGTGACTGGAAAGTATATAGGTAAAAAGCATATTCATCTCTCACTCTTTCAGGTTGTTCCTCTCAGTGGCGTCACTAGGGTTGGTGTCACCTGGTGCGGTAAAATATGGTGTCACCCGTCCCCTCCCCCCTAATAACATTTTTTAAATATTTTTTAACCTACTGTTTGCTCTCTGTTCTCCTTTCTTCCCCTGTTCTCTCTCTCCCAATCCATCTTTCTTGTTTGTTCTATCCCTTCTTCTTTCTCTCCATTTTTCTTTGTCCCCTCCCCCCACCTCTCTTTCTCCAGAACCGGAATTCACATCTCAGGAGCCTATAGGCCAGGGGCGTACCTAGAGCATTTGGCACCCGGGGCGGATCCAATATCTGGCACCCCCCCCCCACGTTAAAATGTAAAAACACCCCACTGTGCCCCCTGCATACCTCTGCATCCTTCAATATCTTTTTGTTACTACTGTGTACCCCTCTCCACAACTGCACCTCTGGACCACTTTACATTACACAGCACCCTGCATCACTGGACCCCTTTACATTACACAGCCCCCTGCATCACTGGACCCCTTTACATTACACAGCCCCCTGCATCACTGGACCCCTTTACATTACACAGCCCCCTGCATCACTGGACCCCTTTACATTACACAGCCCCCTGCATCACTGGACCCCTTTACATTACACAGCCCCCTGCATCACTGGACCCCTTTACATTACACAGCCCCCTGCATCACTGGACCCCTTTACATTACACAGCCCCCTGCATCACTGGACCCCTTTACATTACACAGCCCCCTGCATCACTGGACCCCTTCTTTAAAATTACACCCCCTCCCCCCCACATGTCAGTTAAAAAAAAAAAATCGGGATGGTGTCACCCCTCTAGTGGGTGTCACCCGGTCCGGGCCGCACCCCCTAGCAACGCCTCTGGTTCCTCTCAGGTTCATGCAATGGCGTTGATATAATAATGAGCTGCACATGTCAGTATTAGGTACCTGGAGAGGTGGAAGGAATAAAGATTGGCAGCCAATGCCAACCAGTTGTGTGTATGGGGTGTGTTTATCCTGACAGGCGAGGCAAATAAATAGCCTGATGTCAGGAGGCAAGCCTAAAAAAACAAAACAAAAACTTAGCCTGTGAGTCCCGCCCCATACTAGTGGCTCCCCGGCTGTATATATATATATATATATATATATATATTGTAATATGTATTTGGGAATAGACTCCCAACATTGAAGTCAGGAGAGGGGAAGGGGAGAGAGATCCAGGAGGAGCTCACAAAGTTAGGCCAGATAATTGCAGGGCCACATAGTAAAAACACAGAAGCTGAGCAGTGGCACAAATAACCATCAAAAAGTGAAAATGCAAAAAATGTTTGATGTGCCAACCTAGGCACAAATACCAAACAACAAATGAAAATGCATAAATTACTGTATTTATTGGCGTATAACACTCACTTTTTTACCCTGAAAATAGAGGGCAAACTGTACCTGCGTGTTATACACAGGGGGCTGTGGAAAGTTTTTTTCCTGAAACTTCCCTCTTAAAGTTACAGTGCGTGTTATACGCCTGTGCGTGTTATACGCCGTTAAATACGGTAATCTAAAGAGGATGAATAAGTGATGATTCCCTTCACCGTGGACAGTGAATAAACGGCTGATGCCTAGCCAATCCAATGTGACTTCAGTGTGCAGTGCACTAGCCTCTCACCTTACTGCTGTAAGGTAACAGCATATAACTAGGTCAGGTACCCCAGACAGCCTCCGTGGGTCCTCTGGGGGTCTCTCTCCAATGGGGCTAGTAGTGGTTCCTTATGATGTATACAGCCTCCTATATGAATACTTTTAAAAAAAAGCTCACATAAACACAATCCACGAGCAGCAAGCTTGCAAAGGTACCCCTGATGAAGTCAAGTGGGCGTGACGATACACAATGGGATTGAGCTCAATCCCATTGTGTATCGTCACGCCCACTTGACCTTATCAGGGGTACCTTTGCAACCTTAAGACACTTAGGAATAGGGAATAAGATGATGCAGTGGATTAGGACATTATATCAACAGTAAAAATAAGGATAAATAAAAACGTAATCCCACCCCTGGAATTATTCAATGGAACTAGGCAAGGGTGTCCCCCCTCACCGATCTTGTTTGTACTTGCCTTGGAGCCCCTGCTGATGACAATCCGGGAGTTGGTATCAGGGAGAGGGAACACAAGGTGGCTGCATATGCAGACGATATTCTTTTACATTTTGAACCCCAGGCTGACACTACCAAATCTAATGGAGGAAATAAGCATAAATGGGTCACTATCAAACTTTAAAATAAAATACATCCAAATCAGAGATTCTGAATATTACAGTCCCGTTGAGAGAGAAGTTGTCAATTTAGCCCATGTTTCCATTTGTGTGGCGTAAGGAAGAACTGGGGTATCTTGGAATCAAATTGACAACATCATTGAGGTGACTGTATAAGGCTAACTACATTACCTTACTTAAAGGAGTTGTAAATAAAAAACATTTTTATGCTGAAGTGACTGTTTACAAGGTATAGAGACATAATAGTTAACTGATTCCTTTTAAAAACGATTACAAATAGATAAAAAACAATCATATAATGTACCTGCAGTTTCGTTTTTGCATGTTGTTTCCTGCCTCTCTACTGTACAGAGACACAGAGCCAATACAGGGCAGTGATGGCTTGGAAAACTAAACTGATTGGTGCTGAAGGGTTTTAGACACACAGTAATCACACCTCCTTGAAGTTAGTGACCACAGAGAGAAAGCTCCCAGCACTGTGGTTATCAGGAAACAGCAGACAACCAGAAAGTGTGGAGATCAGAGAAGAATTACAGCAACTTGAGAGCAAAAACGAACAATGAGGACATGAAAACAGCACTGAATTAAGGTAAAGGAAGCTATTAAGATAAAAAAAAAAAAATCCTTTACAAACCCTTTAATGTAATCAAAGAAAAACATAACTCCCTTAAATATAGACCCATCTCGTGGTCTGGCAGAATAAATGCATTTAAAATGAGAAACATACCAAGTGTTGTACAAATTTCAAATACTCCCAATTTCCCTTCTGCAAGAATATTTTAAGAAACTTAAACTCTAATATTGAAATATATTTGGGCACACAGACGCCCTAGAATTTCATATGCTGTGCGGGCTAAGGAGAAGAAAGCAGGTGGGCTGGCATTGCCTGATCCTTAAAAATATTATCAGGCGGTTATTATTTCATGATTAACAAGATCGGATTCATAATAATAAAAATAAAAGTTGGGTTAAGATAGAGCTTGCACAAATTAAAGTAGATTTAGGTAAGATGGTTTGGATTCCATATTGACATTTAGCAAAAAGCACAAACCCACTGACAGAGAATGTTTTTAGAATATGGGATAATTTATGTAGGTATTATCAATGGGAGCACAATTTAACTGATTTCATTAAAACGGAGTTCCACGCATTTTTACTATCTTGTCTTAAAGGGGTTGTAAAGGTAAAAAAATGTTCCCTAAATAGCTTCCTTTACCTTAGTGCAGTCCTCCTTCACTTACCTCATCCTTCCATTTTACTTTTAAATGTCCTTATTTCTTCTGAGAAATCCTCACTTTCTGTTCTTCTATCTGTAACTACACACCGTAATGCAAGGCTTTCTCCCTGGTGTGGAGAAAGCCTCTTGAGAGGGAAAGGGGCGAGCAGGCAAGTCAGGACGCTCTCTACTTTGCAGATAGAGAAAGGAGCTGTGTGTTAGTGGGCGTCCTGACACTCCTGCTCGCCCCCTCCCCCCTCAAGAGGCTTTCTCCACACCAGGGAGAAAGCCTCACATTACTGTGTGTAGTTACAGACAGAAGAACAGGAAGTGAGGATTTCTCAGAAGAAATAAGGACATTTAAAAGCAAAATCGAAGGATGAGGTAATTGAAGGAGGACTGCACTAAGGTAAAGGAAGCTATTTAGGGAAAACATTTTTTACCTTTACAACCCCTTTAAAGGAAATCCACCACTCGATTTTGGATAAAAAAAAATTCTTGCTTACCTTTTCTGCAGTAATGAGTGAACTTCTGTCCTGGCATGGCCGCAGCCCAGGGCATCATTTCCTCTTTTCACCCTGTGTGTGTCCCAGAAGACGATGGGGCCATTCAGAGAGTGCAGCGTAACTCGCACATGCGCAGTAGGAAACCGGCAGTGAAGCCTGAAGGCTCCACTGCCGGTTTCCCTTAGTTGGAATGGCAATTCCTACACCCGGTCTGATAGATGGATCGGCCTGGGGGGGTGACATCGCGGGCTCTCTGGACATGTAAGTGCCTTTATTAAAAGTCACAGCTACAGTAGCTGCTGACTTTTTTTTTTATCTGGGAAAGAGGATTACTTATATTTTGTTAGATGGGTAAAAAAGGAGACTATACAGTTACAAGATGTGATGTTAAGAGATAGGATTTGCACATTTATTGAATTAAAGCAAAAATGGGGTAGTATGCCACTAGATAAATGGAGATATGCACAAATACAACACTTTACACAAATGTTACCACAGCCACTACGTGGAAAAGATAGACTTAAGCCAAAAAATTGTTTAGTTCCCCGTCTAGTGTTCATCATAGCATTTCAAAAATATATAAGGTACTAGTGAAAGAAATAGAACCTGAATTTCCACCTTATCTTGGGAAGTGCTAGCAGGAACTAGGGGTAAGACTAAATGAGCACCAGAAGAGGGGAATATTAAAATTAGCATGCTGTACCCCAAGGGACATTAAGGCCCAGATTCACGTACAGCGGCGTATCTTTGTGCGGACGTAACGTATCCTTTTTTATTTACATTACGCCTCTGCAACTTTTACAGGCAAGTGCCGTATTCTCAAAAGAAAGTTGCGGCGGCGTAGTGTAAATAGGCCGGCATAAGCCCGCCTAATTAAAATGTGGTGGGCGTGTGTTATGTAAATTTTATGTGACCCCACGTAAATGACACTTTTTTCGAACGGCGCATGTGCCGTCCTTGAAAGTATCCCAGTGCGCATGCTCCAAATTAAATCCAATGCTTTCGACGTGAACGTAAATGACGCCCAGCCCTATTCACGAACGACTTACGCAAACGATGGTACGCCGCATGTACGCCTCATATAGCAGGGGTAACTTTACGCCGGGAAAAGCCTAACGTAAACGGCGTATCTGTACTGCGTCGGCCGGGCGTACGTTCGTGAATTTGTGTATCTAGCTGATTTACATATTTCTAGGCGTAAATCAGCGTACACGCCCCTAGCCAGCGTAAATATGCAGTCAAGATCCGACGGCGTAAGAGACTTACGCCGGTCGGATCTAATACAAATCTATGCGTAACTGATTCTAAGAATCAGGCGCATAGATACGACGGCTCAGACTCAGAGATACGCCGTCGTATCTCCTTTGAGAATCTGGGCCTAAGACGACAGAAACTAGTTTCAAATTCATGGCTAGATGGTATGTGACCCTGATGAGAGCTCAGAGCGTTGGGGCAGACGCATCCCCTCTCTGATGGAGGGAGTGCGGTTCGCCAGGGACCTTTGCACACCTATGGTGGGAAGATACAGACCTTCTGGAGGGAGATCATCAAGGTTATTCAGGAAATAACAGGGTACATGCAGGCCGAACCCTGGGGATGTTTATTTCATAAAACGGTTAAGCTTATAGAAAAATACAGGAAATCCTTAGTACCACACCTGTTAAATGCAGCAAAAACTCCAAGTATGAAGAAATGGATACTAAAAATTTACCAGATTTGTTCCATTGAAGGGACTATACATCAAGGGGAAGATCTAATAGAAAGATATAACAAAATCTGGGGAAAATGGCTGGAAATTCAAGAAATCGGGAAAGTATATGGAAACGTGTGATACAGAAGATTGAGAATATATGGGAATATTGATATTTTGAGCATGTTTAGAATTGACTAGTTGTGGAAGAATAAGAGGAGAAGAAGAGGGAGGTTAGAGGGGAGCAGGGGAGGAGGGCTGAAAATTTTAACATTAAGACTATAGATGGTATATTTAATATAATTAAATACAGGTAGTGCAGAATTATTAGGCAAGTTGTATTTTTGAGGATTCATTTTATTATAGAACAACAAACATGTTCTCAATGAACCCAAAAAACTCATTAATATCAAAGCTGAATATTTTTGGAAGTAGTTCTTTGTTTTTTTTTTAATTCTAGCTATTTTAGGGGGATATCTGTGTGTGCAGGTGACTATTACTGTGCATAATTATTAGGCAACTTAACAAAAAAAAATATATACCCATTTCAATTATTTATTTTTACCAGTGAAACCAATATAACATCTGAACATTCACAAATATACATTTATGACATTCAAAAACAAAACAAAAACAAATCAGTGACCAATATAGCCACCTTTCTTTGCATGGACACTAAAAAAGCCTGCCATCCATGGATTCTGTGAGTGTTTTGATCTGTTCACCATCAACATTTCGTGCAGCAGCAACCGCAGCCTCCCAGACACTGTTCAGAGAGGTGTACTGTTTTCCCTTCTTGTAAATCTCACATTTGATGATGGACCACAGGTTCTCAATGGGGTTCAGATCAGGTGAACAAGGAGGCCATGTCATTAGTTTTTCTTCTTTTATACCCTTTCTTGCCAGCCACGCTGTGGAGTACTTGGACGCGTGTGATGGAGCATTGTCCTGCATGAAAATCATGTTTTTCTTGAAGGATGCAGACTTCTTCCTGTACCACTGCTTGAAGAAGGTGTCTTCCAGAAACTGGCAGTAGGACTGGGAGTTGAGCTTGACTCCATCCTCAATCCGAAAAGGCCCCACAAGCTCATCTTTGATGATACCAGCCCAAACCAGTACTCCACCTCCACCTTGCTGGCGTCTGAGTCGGACTGGAGCTCTCTGCCCTTTACCAATCCAGCCACGGGCCCATCCATCTGGCCCATCAAGACTCACTCTCATTTCATCAGTCCATAAAACCTTTAAAAAATCAGTCTTGAGATATTTCTTGGCCCAGTCTTGACGTTTCAGCTTGTGTGTCTTGTTCAGTGGTGGTCGTCTTTCAGCCTTTCTTACCTTGGCCATGTCTCTGAGTATTGCACACCTTGTGCTTTTGGGCACTCCAGTGATGTTGCAGCTCTGAAATATGGCCAAACTGGTGGCAAGTGGCATCTTGGCAGTTGCACGCTTGACTTTTCTCAGTTCATGGGCAGTTATTTTGCGCCTTGGTTTTTATAAAAGGTTCTTGCGACCCTGTTCACTATTTTGAATGAAACGCTTGATTGTTCGATGATCACGCTTCAGAAGCTTTGCAATTTTAAGAGTGCTGCATCCCTCTGCAAGATATCTCACTATTTTTGACTTTTCTGAGCCTGTCAAGTCCTTCTTTTGACCCATTTTGCCAAAGGAAAGGAAGTTGACTAATAATTCTGCACACCTGATATAGGGTGTTGATGTCATTAGACCACACACCTTCTCATTACAGAGATGTACATCACCTAATATGCTTAATTGGTAGTAGGCTTTCGAGCCTATACAGCTTGGAGTAAGACAACATGCATAAAGAGGATGATGTGGTCAAAATACTCATTTGCCTAATAATTCTGCACTCCCTGTATTTCATTTATATAAAAGTCTGTAATGATGTCTTCTTTTGAAAACGAATAAAAAAATGATTGAATACAAAAAAAACATGGATTTATGAAGGACCATTCTTGTCACATCAACCTTTTAACCACGTAAGACTATTATTGCGGGTTAAGGACCTTGCCCTTTTTTGCGATTCGGCACTGCGTCGCTTTAACTGACAATTGCGTGGTCACGCGATGTGGCTCCCAAACAAATTTGGCGTCCTTTTTTCCCCATAAATAGAGCTTTCTTTTGGTGGTATTTGATCACCTCTGCGGTTTTTATTTTTTGCGCTGTAAACAAAAATAAAGCGACAATTTTGAAAAAAAATCTGTATTTTTTACTTTTTGCTATAATAAATATCCCCAAAAAGATATAAAAATAAAAAAAAAATTCCTCAATAAGCGTTTATCGATTGGTTTGCGCAAAATTTATAGCGTTTACAAAATAGGGGTATTTTCTTTATGGCATTTTTATTAATAATTTTTTTTTACTAGTAATGGCGGCGATCAGCGATTTTTTTCGTGACTGCGACATTATGGCGGACACATTGGACACTTTTGACACATTTTTGGGACCATTGTCATTTTCACAGCAAAAAAGTGCTATAAAAATGCACCGATTACTGTGAAAATGACAACGGCAGTGAAGGGGTTAACCACTAGGGGGCGCTAAGGGGTTAAGTGTGCCCTAAGGGAGTGATTCTTACTGTAGGGGGGCGTAGCTGTAGGTGCGACGTCACGGATCGTCGTTCCCTATATCATATATCAGTGTCACTGCCACACAGAAGAACTGGGAAGGTGTGTTTACACACACCTCTCCCCGTTCTTCAGCTCCTGTGACCGTTCGCGGGACACCGGCGGCGATCGGGTCCCGCGGGCGCGGTCACGGAGCTTCAGACCCCACGGCTGGGCTCTTAAAGGCAACGTACAGGTACAGTATATCGTCGTGAAGGGGTCCATAAGTGGTTAACATTCTATGAAGAAATGAGCAGTAATTTAGATAGAAGAAGACCGACCAATAGATATAGTTATCTGGATTTTGCTAAGGCATTCAATACAGTTCCCAACAAATATCGAATTTATAAATTAAGATCTATTGGCATTGAAGAAATTGTATGTACATGGATAGAAAACTGGTCACAGGAACATATCCTGATAAATGACTTATTTGCTAAATGGTCTGTTATCATTCAAATAGAGTTGTGAGCTGTGTTCCGCAGGGATCAAGTCTGCTTAACCAGCCTATAAATGATATACATAGTTACATAGTTGGTAAGGTTGAATAAAGACATCAGTCCGTCCAGTTCAACCTGATATAGAGCCCAGACTGTGCTGGTCAACTATGGCCCAAAGGATTATGTCCTGAGGAGATGGCCAGTGTTCTCTGGTGTAGCTCATGTGTCCCCTGGAAAAGGAAAGAGGGAGGAGGAAGAGCCCTTAAAGTGTAGTATTGCTTTGAAAATGATAAATTGCTTAAAAAAAGATAAATGACTTGATAAGTGACTTCACAGTGGGAAAAGAATCTTTTAAATCTGATCACCCCAAGGAGTGGGAAACATACAACCTGTGCAGATGGAAAAAAACTGTCTTCAGGCAGGATAAATGTGGTCACTCTATATGCCTCAGAGATTTTTGTCAGAGGTACGATTATCAGAGACACTCAAATTTATTGTATATGTCTAAGAATGGGTAGGAGTCATCTGCTTTAATAAACACCACATTTCATATTTCACCAAATAAAAATGTGTTTCATGGCTTTAAATTGCCACTTCCTCCAATAAGGGTCACCCACCCTTACCTGATGACATCACCTCCTCATACGCAACATTAGTGTTATCACACTGAATTTAGGAAGTGGCAATTTAAAGCAATGAAACATATCTTAGTTGGTGAAATAAATTAATTTGATGTTCATTAAAGCTGGCGATCAGGTTCCTCTGTTGACCAGACCACTAACCTGTTGAAATTTACTGGCATGACACCCAAAATTTACTGTCACCGCCATGTTTTTACTGGCATTTTACAAAATTACATTAAGTGCAAGTTTCAGTATTTAGGCTACAAACAAGTACACTAGGCAAATAGCAATGTGATTTAAGGTAGATATTAAGGTAAAAAAAAACATATTTTTGTTATTTTCGATTTAATAAGGGCAGAGTATTTAGTCCATCAGTTTTTGTCACCAATATCCAACTGGAGAGATTTCCCCTTCACTTTTGTTACATAACTACCATCACCTGCTACAACCATCACACCCTGCCACCATCACTTGGTGCAACCATCACCCGCTGCAACCATCACCCCTGCCACCATCACCTACTGCAACCATCACTCCCTGCCATCATAACCTGCTATAACCATTACCCCCTGCCTCCATCACCTGCCACCATCACCTGCTGCAACCATCACTCCCTGCCATCATAACCCTTCATAACTATTGCCCCCTGCCTCCATCACCTGCTGCAACCATCACCCCCTGCCACCATCACCTGCTTCAACCATCACCCCCTGCAACCATCATTTGCTGCAACCATCACCCCTTGCACTCATCACCTGCTGCAACCATCACCTGCTTCCACAACCATCACCCACTGCCTCCATCACCGGCCACCATCACCTGCTGCAACCATCACTCCCTGCCATCATAACCCGCCATAACCATTGCCCCCTGCCTCCATCACCTGCCACCATCACCTGCTGCAACCATCACCCCCTGCCACCATCACCTGCTTCAACCATCACCCCCTGCAACCATTATCTGCTGCAACCATCACTTGCTGCATCCATCACCCCTTGCCCCCATCACCTGCTGCAACCATCACCTGGTTCCACAACTATCACCCACTGCCACCATCATCCCCTGCCACCATCACCTGGTGCAACCATCACCCCCTGCCACCATCACCTGCTGCAACAATTACCCCCTGCCACCAACACCTGCTGCAGTCATCAGCCCCTGCCGCCATCACCTTCCACAACAATCACCACCTGCCACCATCACCTGCTGCAACCATCACCCCTGCCACCATCACCTGCTAGCATCACCCCCTGCCACCATCACCTGCTGGCTGCCACCATCACCCACCTGCCACAACCAACACCCCCTACCACCATCACCTGCTGGCTGCCACTTTACCCCCTGCCACAACCATCACCCTCTGTCACCATCACCTGCTGCAACCATCACCCCCGCCACCATCACCTGCTGCCATCACCCCCTGCTGCAACCATCATCTGTCACCATCACCTGCTGCAACCATCACTTCCTGTCACCTTTGGCTGGGCTATCACTCTGTCCCCATGGACACTGAATTGCCTGGACAGACCATAGTGAGGGCTCCTCCGTTCCGTGTGTTCAGCCTCCAGGTTACTGTTTTTAAAGGCTGGCACGCCTGGTGGGATGCACCATGATATCACTAGCCTGAGCCAGTAGCGCACCACAGAGCCTCTTTGAAATCCAACCCTCTGGGCCCGGGCGGCCCTGCCCACCTGCCGAGTACAGGATTGGCTCAGCATGCATGCGCAGTTCCAAGCCGACCCTGTCACTACTATTTTTTACTGGCACTTTACCTATTACGGGCATTTACGGGCAGTGAGAAAAGTGCCCTGTTTTTTCAGGCTGCCTGTAAAAATACAGGCGGTTGGCAACACTGATAGAGGTTGCAATACATATTTCAATCTCAATGTTCACTAATGATACCAATATATGCAGGACAATATCTTCACCACAGGAAATAGCAACTTTACAAAAGCACTTTGATAAAATAAAAGAATGGGCAGCTACATTGCAGTTATGCAATGATAGCTAAAAATATGCATGCAAAATACTTATCCTGGGGGGAATCAAGAAAGGGAAATTATCTGGGGATCCCAGCAGATGAAAGACTTAGTATGCATGCAATGCCAAGCTGCAAACAAGGCTAGCACACTACTGGCATGCATTAAAAAGGGTTTTCACTTGAAAGATAAAACTAGATTTATACCACTTTGCAAAAAACCTGGTTCAGCCACATCTTGAGTATGCCATCTAGGGGGATACTCAACTATAAGGAAGACTAAAAACAATAAATTAAACCCTTAAATGGTGAGTGTTGTATTAGGAAAAACTGTTTAATATAAGGACTCTGAGGAGGAAATGTAGCCAGTCACACAATTAAGTTGGATGAGAAGCTGTTCAATCTTAAACTGCAAAGGGGTTACTGTTAGAGCAGTGTAAATATCTTTAAAAAAATATTACATGCGTTTCTCAGTGAAAAACAATTTACAGTAATATGGACATTCATAGGGACCTGAGCACACAGGTGGTCTCTATATTTCCCTCAGTACAGGTGGTGGCCTCCATGTTTCCCTCAGTACAGGTGGTGGCCTCCATGTTTCCCTCAGTACAGGTGGTGGCCTCCATGTTTCCCTCAGTACAGGTGGTGCCCTCCATGTTTCCCTCAGTGCAGGTGGTGGCCTCCATGTTTCCCTCAGTACAGGTGGTGGCCTCCATGTTTCCCTCAGTACAGGTTTTTCTTTAGATATGAACAGGCTAGAGTCAATGTGCAAGGATTATGTTGTAAATGTTCTGTTTGTCAATGTAAGCTGTTGGAAGGTATACAAAAGGAAATAACTTGGTATCTTGGTAGGAGACATATTAAAGCTGACATATAGGAGGATAAAACTGTCAGTGCCATTGCTTTAGAAAATCAAATTTTCAGCTGCAGCAGTTAGAAGAGCAAACAGAGAAACTTCCCTATCAATACACCTGTTACACATTACACTGCAGAATTCCAGTCTTCGCATTCCCATACAGTACCAGTAAAGCTTCATGGAAATTAATCCACATACTTCTTGTAGACACTATCATTATTAATATTTATTTCTAACCATTCGGTAATCATGGTTAGAATTTTGATTGCATCTGCAAGAAAATGAACCTTACCTGTGCATTTGCAACAGCCTTCAGTCACAAAAAAAATAAAATAAAAAAGGGCAGGACTGAGATATTTTGGATTGCTTTCAATAAATCCTGTAGCATATATGTCGTAAATAAACAATTTTTGGTTTGCTTACATTTTTTACATTCAAATCAACAGTTTTGGTTGAAAGAATTTAAATTTGATGGTAAATACAACTATGATGTGGACTGAATCAGTGTCATTAACATGGGTTAACCCGATGTCATGCTGGCATTCAAGTTGGCAAAGGTCATGTGTCTGCATACATTACAATATGATCAATCTACACATGACTGGAGGTTTTCCACCTCTTTTTTTTTTCAAAGATCATTTTTTTTCCATCTTAAAAAAAATAATCAGCCAGACAGGCCAAAATGAGTAATGCTTACCACCCTAAAAAAAGCAGTATAGAAGTAGCTGGCAGGCATTTAAAAGCCACTACTGCCGCTTCCTAGCCTGTTTTTTTTTTTTTTTTGTTTAATTGACACATTTACATTGCATGCCAATTTTACATTAACATTTGGCTCACAGTTATGGTGCAACCCTACTAATATCAATGGGCAAGATTGGCATACGGTGGCACATGTCAAATGGCTGGGGCAGCGGTAAACCAGTGGCTCAGCCATCTGTTTTAACCACCCACCGAACGCTGGTGTTAAAGAACCCTTCCATATGTTTTATTATTTTATATAAGGTTATTTCATAACCTGATTGATGGAAATATGATTATATTCATGATAAAGCATCTCAATGCTGCTGTTGATAAATGCAAAATGATCAATAATTGTTCACCCTGGTCGATCAACTCAGTTTGCTCACATCCAGTCTCAATCAATCAGTCGAAATGGAAGCCATGCTAATTCAATTATTTGTCTATTCAACCATTCTGATGAAATCAAACATTGAATGGATAATAAAGCCAAATAGTATATAACCATCATTATAATGGCCATATATGCTTTCATAAATAAGCAATTTCTTTTAGATTTGATCTCTCATGATAGGAATAATTGACCTATCGCTGACAATTCAATCAATCAATGCATATGCCATATACAAGGAAGTGAATTTTGATCAATCGTTGAAAGATATGGTCAGAAGTTATCAATCGCATCTCTGTTGTCACTGTGCAAGCTCATGATCTAATTGATCTGATTGATGGAAATACGATCAAATTCAAGAACAAAGCATCTCAATCCCAATTTAGCTCTCTACTGTACCTGCTCTGAGACATACAATAAATAGCAGCTAGACTCAAAATCAGTTTACTGTATCAGATCAGTTAGCGATTGCAATTGTTTGCCAGTGATTACAGCATATAATTACTGCTTACTGACTGGGGAGGTGAGCGGACCCATCAATAGACAGAAAACTTCTAGAGATCCTAGAACTCCTGGGATCAGTGGCAGTGCTGATTTTTTTTTTTTTTTTTTACCGACTACCAATATAAATAGGAGTTTCAACGCTGGCCACCAATAAAGTAGGGGTTTACACTGATAACTAATGTAATAGAGGCATTCACAGTAACCACCAATGTAATGAGAAGATTTACACCGACCACCAATGTAAGGAGGGATTTACACTGCCCATTAACCCCCCTGGCGGTATTCGCGAGTCAGACTCGGGGTGAGATTTTCATACCAAAAGCGGTAACCCCGAGTGTGAGTGAGCGGGACCTCGCTCGATTCACACAGTGCCTCTGTGTGCCGCCGATCTCCGTTCCCTGCGACGTTACGACACACGGGAGCGGAGAACGGCGCCAAATTCAAAAACGTAAACAAACACCTTACATACAGTATACTGTAATCTTATAGATTACAGTACTGTATGTAAAAAATACACACCCCCTTGTCCCTAGTGGTCTGCCCAGTGCCCTACATGTACTTTTATATAATAAAAACGGTTCTTTCTCCCTGCAAACTGTATATTGTCCATAGCAACCAAAAGTGTCCCTTTATGTCAAAAATAGTTTTAGATCAGCTAGAAAACAGCGATAATAAATTATAATCACTTCCAGAATTGTGCGATAGCGATTTGTGGGGAAATTCGTCATTAAAAAAAAAAAATTATGACAGCAACAATTCTGCAACTGAGCAAATTTCAGTGATTTTGAGTTGATTACATTATTGAATAATTTGTATTAGAATTATATTATTATTTGTTATAATTATTTATTATATTATAATTTATAATTTTGTTTTTAAAAAAATGTCATACCCCGGGATGCCTACTAGTCTCTTGTTTGGTCAGATTTAAGTGAGTTATTCCTAAAAATTACAGACCTATAGTATAAAACACCAAATTTCCTTGCAAATAATGGTACCGCTTTCAGCATCTTTTTTCTGAAAGAATCATACCGCCAGGGAGGTTAATGTAAGGGGAACATCCACACTGACCACTAGTGTGAATGAAAGGATTCTACACCAAGCCCCAATGTAATGTCAAGATTTACACTGACCACTGAGACAATTACACTGCGTTCACATTTGTTTGTCGGGAACGCATGCCCTTTAGCAGATACACAGCGGTGCCATTAATTGTTAATGACACCCCCGCGCATCTGCTGGCGTGTGCCTTGGCACCGTGTGATTTTGAAAAAGGGTTAGGGACTTTCTTTCTGCATTTCTAGCACTAAGAGCAGCCCATTGAAATTATTGGGCTGCCCTACACGCTACCTAAATCTTTATCCACCCTGTCAGTACACCCTTGCATCCTAAAACCCCTGCTAACCTCTGCACCCCAAACCTCCCCCATCCGCTCCGCTCCACTCCAATCCCCCTCCCCATTAACTCTACCTACCTCCTCTGCTCATCTTGGCACCCACCTTCCGTATCTCTATACATCCCCTTCTTGCTCACCTGTGTGCCCCAAACTGTAATTCCTTCTCTGTCTACCTCTACGCACCCCATACTACCCCCCCCCCCCCCCAATTTGCTTACCTTTGCAGAACAGCATGATATTAGGCTTAATGACCACAGTTGCAGGCAGGACTTTCAAGCATGCCCCTTTGTCTCCCCAGTGGGCAGCATTCAGCAGAAGTGATGGTGGATATGACCTCAGGGAGGCATGATATACATATGAATGCCGCCTTTATTTACATATTAATGCTGCCAGCCACAGCTATTTACATATGAATGTCGCTGCTAGTTACATATTAATGCTGGTTATTTACATGTAAACACAGGGTCTGAGGCGAGTCATCTGTCCAGCGGCGGTGCGTCCATAGTGGGCGCAGGAGCGCCGCCCTCTCTCTCCCCTGCGCCGTTACTCAAGTCTACAATACATAGATTCATGCATCTAAATAACAGCAGTTTGTTGGTTTTTGGAAGTGTCTATCAGAGCCAGCGGCAATTGATGGGCACAGTGGTGACAATTGATGGGCACAGTGGTGACAATTGATGGGCACAGTGGCGACAACTGATAGCAAGGCACAGTGGCTGCATTTGATGGCATTGCACAGCGGCTGCGTTTGGTGGCATGGCACAGTGGCTGCGTTTGATGGCACAGTGGTGACCAAAAATGAGCACAGTTGCTGCTTTTGATGGCACAGTGGCGACAATTGATGGGCACAGTGGCTGTGTTTGATGGGCACAGTGGCGGCAATTGATGGGCACAGTGGTGGCAATTGATTGGCACAGTAGCGGCGTTTGATAGGCACAGTGAGGCTGCAATTGATGTTCCTTTTTTTTTGTTTGTTTTCGCCCCCCCAAAAAAAATTTGAGCACCAGCCACCACTGCATCTGTCCACAACAATCGGGCAGAGCTCTGCAACATTAGTAGCAGCACTTCACACTGAGATATTGGGACACAGCATGGGACTAATGCCTTTTTATATTGGTCGTGAAAACCGGTCGTGTGTATGCTCCCTAGCAGTTTTTTTGTCGAGAAAACTGCTAGGAAGCATACACACGACCGGTTTTAACCGTTTTTTTTTCCTGCTGAGAAAAAAGGTTGTGTGTACGAGGCAAAAAACTTTAAGGGGCAAGGGAATTTAAACCAGTATGAGGCAGCTTCTTTGGGCCCCGCAACAATGACAGGGCACAGGGCAGCTGCCTCTTTTGCCCTCCCTATAGACGGCCCTGGCTACCATGCACAGCTTTACTGGAGTTTGCACTCTGGAGTTTTAATAAATCAACCCCACAGTCTCACTGCACCTGGTGTGAATTGCCCCTAAGGCTCTGTTCACATCTAGGTGTCCTGGATCACGGGCAGTATTGCTGCGATTCTGCCTGCTCCCCCGAATCACAGTAAATCGTGGGATCCTTGTCACTTCCAATGGCACCCTGATCACGGCGTCAGTTTCCCACGATTGACGCCTGACGAATTGTGGTAAACTAGAGCAAACAGAATCGCGGGATGCCTGTTGTCCAAAAGAAGTTCGGTGACAGGTGTCCCGCGATTCTGTTTGCGGGATCTGAACGGAGCCTCACTGTCCAGGCAGTTGGCTACAGGCAGGTCACCTATCAAGCTGCGTTGCTTAACTGCAAAAAAAAGTGAGGTTATCAACTTCACTATATTCTCTGGCAGGGGTGCCTGGACCTGAATGATTCTGAAAAAGTGAATAGTTCTGTTCAGGAGATGTGGCAGGTGTTACTTTTTCACTTTGGAGTCAGGATTTTTATATCCTTTTTTTTGCTTCTTGTTTTGGTGTTTGGTTGGGTTTTCTATTAAGCTCCTCCCTATTTATACGTTTATATTTGTACCACCATTAACTTTTATTACTTTAGAATGTCTACCCAGTTTAAAGAACTACTGTCAGTAACCGTATCCACTAAAAAAAATACTTTTAAAACAAAAGAAATACTGTTTATGATCCGCCTTTTGACTCCAACTGCCATCGACGCATGTGGTGATATGAATCTCCAATGCTGCATGTGGACAAACCTCCGTCTTAGCATGTCAAAGCTGACCTGGTGTAAAGAAGAAGAATTATTCCTTCCCTGGTGGTGCTTCGCACAGCAATTAAATAATGCAAAATAATATGATGCTTTTCAGTTCATTGTAGTGTGTTTTACATCTCATTGTGAGCGGTCCTGGAAATTCCCTTGGATTTATTTTAGTGAGGACATATAAATCCATTCTGTTTGAAAAAATGCCAATTCTGCTGCCACTGCCCAGACATCATTCCACAAGAGCCATAGCTTTCAAATCTGGTACTGATGAAGACTAACGAGCTTGAGACAGCTTGGACAAGTTGGCATACCTGGCTCTGTAAAACAAGTATTAGGCCTCGTACACACGAGCGGATATCCGATTAAAACGGTCCGCCGGACCGTTTCACTCGGACATTTCTGCTCCGGATTTTGATCTGATGGCTGTACACACCATCAGATCAAAATCCCAGCGGAAAACATACGCGGTGATGTGGCCGCGCCGTCGCCGCGACGATGACGCGGCGACGTGCGCAACCCTGGAAGGAAAATACTTCCACGCATGCGTCGAATCACTTCGACGCATGCGAGGGATGGGGATCGGACGGACTTATCCGGTGAGTCTGTACAGACGACTGGATCAGTCCAACGGACAGGTTTCCAGCGGATAGATTTCTTAGCATGCTAAGAAATTTTTATCCGCTTGAAAACGGTGGGCTGGACAAATGTCCGCCGAAAAATGTCCGCTAGGTCGTACACACGACCGGATTTGTCTGCTGGAACTGATCCGCGGATAAATCCCAGCGGACAGATCCGGTCGTGTGTACGGGGCCTAAGGCTGTATCTCTCTGTATACCAGCAGTTCTTGCAAATCTGCATGATGTCCTTAACCACTTCATTATCGTCCTATTATCGTTCTAGAGTGCTGCTTTAAAATGGCCCTGTGTTTGAGTTGGGCTGTCATTAGATCACAGGCAAAATGCACACAGCCAATCAGAGTGGCTTTGTGACCTGTGATCACTTTCATGATGGAGGAAGTGATAACAGACTTACTGGCCAGATTAACAGGTGAAAATAAAAGAAAAATAGAAAACTAGTGCAGACACCACATCTTATGCCGCGTACACACCATCAATTTATGTGATGAAAAAAAACGACGTTTTGAAAAACGTCAATTAAAATGACCGTGTGTGGGGAAAACGTCGTTTTATGTCTTGTGAAAAACGACAAAAAAAATTGAAGCATGCTTCAATTTTTTGTGTCGTTTTTCAAAACGTCGTTTTTTGTGTCAATTAAAATGATAGTGTGTGGGCAAAACGACGTTTAAAATTTTTTTTTATAAACCCGCGCATGCTCAGAAGCAAGTTATGACGCGAGCTTGAATGGAACAGAGTGCCGTCGTACGTGCTGAACGTAACCGCGCTTTGCTAGAGCATTTTAAAAAAACGATGGTGTGTAGGCAACGTCGTTTTTGAAAATGAAGTTTCAAAAACGTTGTTTTATTTCATGATTTAAAACGTTGTTTTTTTTCATCACATAAAGTGATGGTGTGTACGCGGCATTAGAATTGGTAAGCTGCAGTATGCAGATATCATATATTCGTTTTTTTTTTTTATGTGCGATTTTTTTTTTTAACCCCCCTCCTCCACTATAAATCTGCATCCTGTCGATGCAGTGCCTGTATATTAACCCCTTAATTGCTCTTATTCTGCACATTAACCCCTCCATCTCCAGCTTCCCATTATATGTGCCCTGTACATTATTGATGTGCTGTAGTGCACTATTACAAGACTCCATGTTTAACCACTTCAATACCAGCATCTTTGTTCATTTTCCCAATTTTTTGGCAAAAAGTTAGATTACCCTGGGCTTTCCGCTTTTGTCTTTTTTTCCTTTATATACCACATGATATATAACTTAAAATATAAATAAATATATATTACACTATATAATATTAAAACAAGTAAAATACAAGCCAATACCACCAAAAGAAAGCTCTTTATGTCTGAAAAAAAATAATATATATATATATATATATATATATATATATATATATATATTAACCACTTCCCACCCAGCGCATAGTCAAATGACGGCCGCAAGGACCCTTCGTCCCTCCGGGCGGCCGTCATGTGATGTCCTGGGATTCCTGCAGTGCGGAGAGCGCACTCGCTCGCGCCGCATCACTGAGGACCTGATGTGCGTGCCCGGCGGCCGCGATGTCTGCTGGGCACCCGCGATTGCTTGTCACAGAGCCAGGGACGTGGATCTCTGTGTGTAGACACAGAGATCCACGTCCTGTCGGGGAGAGGAGACTGATGGTGTGTCCCTTGTACATAGGAACACCGATCGGTCACCTCCCCCAGTCAGTCCCCTCCCCCTACAGTTAGAACCACTCCCTAGGGAACACATTTAACCTCTTGATCACCCCCATAGTGTTAACCCCTTCCCTGCCAGTCACATTTATACAGCAATCAGTGCATATTTATAGCACTGTTCACTGTATAAATGTGAATGGTCCCAAAATAGTGTCAGAAGTGTCCGATCTGTCCGCCACAATATTGCAGTCCTGACAAAAATCGCAGATAACCGCCATTACTAGTAAAAAATAAAAATACATTTCATAAATCTATCCCCTATTTTGTAGGCGCTATAACTTTTGCGCAAACCAATCAATATACGCTTATTGCGATTTTTTTTACCAAAAATATGTAGAAGAATACGTATCGGCCTAAACTGAGCATTTTTTTTTTAAATTGGGATATTTATTATAGCAAAAAGTAAAAAATATATTTTTTCCAAAATTGTCAGTCTTTTATTGTTTATAGCGCAAAAAAAAAAAAAAAAAATGCAGAGATGATGAAATATCACCAAAAGAAATCTCTATTTGTAGGGAAAAAAAGGACATCAATTTTGTTTGGGAGACACGTCGCATGACCGCACAATTGTCATTTAAAACATGACAGTGTTGAAAGCTGAAAATTGGCCTGGGCAGGAAGAGGGTGAAAATGCCTGGTATTGAAGTGGTTAATTTAAGTACAGTGTTGCATGACTAAGTGATTTTCATTTAACTTTCACAGCACTGAAAACTAAAAATGTCCCAATAATGAAGGGGAAAATACAGGCGGGTAGTCAAGTGGTTAAAAGAGGAATGGATTTTTTTTTTTTTACCTTTGCACATCATTTGTATATTATTTCTCCATTATAAAAAGAACAAAAAAAATTCATAACACTGGGCCATATTCTCAAAGGCCTTACGACGGCGCAACGCCATTTGCGCCGTCGTAAGTCCTAATCTGGCCCGGCGTATCTATGCGACTGATTTTTAGAATCAGTTACGCATAGATATCCATTAGATCTGACAGACGTAAGGCTCTTACGCTGTCAGATCTTAGATGTAATTTTTTTTTCCCGCCGCTAGGTGTCGCCGACGTAGTTTCCCCCGTCGTCTATGCAAATTAGCTATTTACGCGAGATTTCCGAACGTACGCGCGGTCGACGCAGTGAATTTACGACGTTTCCGTAAGCGTAAATTTACCCCTGCTATATGAGGGGTAAGTTTACGAAGGTCCGTCGTATGCCATGTTAAGTATGGCATCGGGTCAGCGTCGTCTTTTTCCGTCGTTTCCGTCGTTTTCCTAAGTCGTTCACGAATAGGACTTTACGTCAATGACGCTCTCGTCGGCGTCATTGACGTTTTCCGTCGTGAGCTGGAGCATGCGCACTGGGCTATTTTAACGCCCGGCGCATGCGCAGTTCGATCGGTGCGGGGGCGCGCTTAATTTAAATACAAGCTGCCCCCTTTGAATTACGCAGCCTTACGCCGGGCCATTTACACTACGCCGACGCAAATGACGGAGCAAGTGCTTGGAGAATAAGGCACTTGCTCCAGTAATTTGCGGCGGCGTAGTGTAAATGGCTTACGCTACGCCGCCGCGGATTCTACAAGAATCTGGCCCACTGTAGGCAAGTATACTTTATATTTTCACATGTAACCAGCAGGTGGAGCCATAGTTTTCTCTTCACATGTTTACTTGTGTATTTGAAAAACAAATATTTTACATAAATATAAATATATATTATTGAGTTTTAGATACAGTATATACTGCATATATTATATTTACATATAAAAAAATTCAATTATGACCAACATAGAGTTTTAGGGGGTTTTAGATTCAAGACCGTCTTAGATGATATATTGTTTGTATGCACATATCATGCAAATCCTAAACTCAAACTTGGAGCTCATCCCACAATTCATAGAAGTTGTCTTAGCAACCTATTGAAAGTTGTGCACATTGTGTCGTGGGGGGTGGGGGGAGCGTACCTGAGCTCCAGGTTTGAGTAAAATCAGGATTTGCATATTGTATTGGTCACTATTGAGTTATACAGAGAATGAATTTAAAAAGCCACTGCTATGTACCATTATCTTGTGGTGTGTGCCTAATTTATGCCACTTGGTACTACACTGCCATTTACCGGAGTAAGAAATTGTCTTTACAATATATCGGAATTTTGATGGATTTTTGGTATCCCGGCATCCTTTGTCATTGGTTACCCCAAAATCCTTCATGCAAACAGCTAAATACACAAATGAAATGAATCTAAACTGTTATAGCATTTGTAACTCTGACAACATGGTCCAGGGATCTATCTCCAGACTACCCTGCAGCACGGTCCAAGATCCACTCCAGTCTGTGATTGGAGCATGAAGGTGCTGCAAGACACTGAATAGATTATTCCTCTACTCACCTCACATGGAAGCATGTTCACAGACATCAGCATGGAAAGCATCAGACTTTCCTGTCTGGTAAAACGTTGTCACTCTTCACCTACCTAAAATATTTTTTTGATTGACATACTGTATACTTTAACCACTTAAGACCCGGACCTTTAGGCAGCTAAAGGACCCGGCCAGGTTTTGCGATTCGGCACTGCGTCGCTTTAACCAGTTCCCGACCCCCGCATGTACATATACGTCCACAATATGGCACGTACAGGCACATGGGCGTACACGTACGTCCTCGCCTATTAGCGGGTGGGGGGTCCGATCGGGACCCCCCCCGCTACATGCGGAGGTCGGGTCCGCTCGGGGAGCGATCCGGGACCACGGCGCGGCTATTTGTTTATAGCCGCTCCGTCGCGATCGCTCCCCGGAGCTGAAGAACGGGGAGAGCCGTGTGTAAACACGGCTTCCCCGTCCTTCACTATGGCGGCGCATCGATCGCGTCATTCCCTTTATAGGGAAGACACGATCGATGACGTCATTCCTACAGCCACACCCCCAAACAGTTGTAAACACATACTAGGTGCACCCTAACTCCTACAGCGCCACCTGTGGTTAACTCCCAAACTGCAACTGTCATTTTCACAATAAAGAATGCAATTTAAATGCATTTTTTGCTGTGAAAATGACAATGGTCCCAAAAATGTGTCAAAATTGTCCGAAGTGTCCGCCATAATGTCGCAGTCACGAAAAAAATTGCTGATCGCCGCCATTAGTAGTAAAAAAAAAATAAAAAATAAAAATGCAATAAAACTATCCCCTATTTTGTAAACACTATAAATTTTGCGCAAACCAATCGATAAACGCTTATTGCGATTTTTTTTACTAAAAATAGGTAGAAGAATACGTATCGGCCTAAACTGAGGAAAAAAAATGTTTTTATATATGTTTTTGGGGGATATTTATTACAGCAAAAAGTAAAAAATATTGCTTTTTTTTCAAAATTGTCGCTCTATTTTTGTTTATAGCGCAAAAACTAAAAACCGCAGATGTGATCAAATACCACCAAAAGAAAGCTCTATTTGTGGGGAAAAAAGGACGCCAATTTTGTTTGGGAGCCACGTCGCACGACCGCGCAATTGTCTGTTAAAGCGACGCAGTCCCGAACTGTAAAAACACCTTGGGTCTTTAGGCTGCATATTGGTCCGGGGCTTAAGTGGTTAACAGACAATTGCGCGGTCTTGCGACGTGGCTCCCAAACAAAATTGGCATCCTTTTTTTCCCACAAATAGGAGCTTTCTTTTGGAAGTATTTGATCACCTCTGCGGTTTTAATTTTTTGCGCTATAAACAAAAATAGAGCGACAATTTTGAAAAAAATTCTATATTTTTTACTTTTTGCTATAATAAATATCCCCCAAAAATATATATATAAAAAAAAATTCCCCAGTTTAGGCCGATACGTATTCTTCTATCTATTTTTGGTAAAATAAGCATTTATCGGTTGGTTTGCGCAACATTTATAGCGTTTACAAAATTGTGGATAGTTTTATTGCATTTTTTAATACTAATGGCGGCAATCAGGAGAGTCAGGACGCCCACTAACACTCAGCTCCTTTCTGTATCTGCAACGTAGAGAGCTGTCTGACTCTCCTGTAGTCCAAGGGAGGGAGCGAGCACGACACTCCACACCAGGGAGAAAGCCTTGCATTACTGTGTGGAGTTACAGACAGAAGAACAGGAAGTGAGGATTTCTTAGAAGAAATAAGGACATTTAAAAGCAAAATCGAAAGAATGAGGTAAGTGAAGGAGGACTGCACTAAGGTAAAGGAAGCTATTTAGGAAAACAAATTGTACCTTTACAACCCCTTTAACTATTCTGAACTATTTCATGATAACTGAATTACACTGCCTGGAGTTTAATTCTAAATAACACAAATTGTCTATGTTGATTTTATCTTGTTCTGGAAAAAGACAAGCATGTGGAAAGCCCTGAAAACCTGTCCTGCGAACAAAGCTATTGTATTTTAAAGGACCTGTAAACCCAAAAACAATAATTTCATATATTGCACCTTAGCGGCCCTTAGATGTGGTGGCAGCATTTGTTTTCATTTTTCAGGCAGGAATATTTGCCAGAAATGCAGTGTCTTTGTCACTTTGTGCGAGCTGAAAGTAAAGCAAAAACAATGTTATCTTCTGTAAACTACTAATCCTTCCCTTCCCCATGTAATGTTAATGAAGAAAATAATTTATGTTTAAAGTCCAGCCTGAGTGACAACTGTGACTCTCTCCATAGATACAGTGGAGTGTGTGAGCGTAACCACCCAAGGACCTGAAGTGCGTTATGAGGTGAAAAGAAAGAAAAGCCTAAAAAAATAAAACGACTGCAGCTACCTCATCTAAAGACTGGTAAAGTGCAATGTATGAAATTATTGTTTTAGGTTTAGATATGCATTGAGGATTATAGAGATAGAATGACTGCTCATGTTTATGTTCGAATCTTAACCAGAAAATATTGTGGCTTGGGGGATTGTGCACATGTGTGCAACCATTATCTGTGCACACATATTCAACCATAAACCACCACACATCTCCAACCATAATCTGTGCATGCATTTTCAACCATAAACCACCACACATCTCCAACCATAATCTGTGCATGCATTTTCAACCATAAACCACCACACATGTCCAACCATAATCTGTGCATGCATGTTCAACCATAAACCACTACACATGTCCAACCATAAACCACCACACATGTCCAATCATAATCTGTGCATGCATGTTCAACTATAAACCACCACGCATGTCCAACCATAATCTGTGCATGCATGTTCAACCATAAACCACTACACATGTCCAACCATAATCTGTGCATGCATTTTCAACCATAAACCACCACACATGTCCAACCATAATCTGTGCATGTATGTTTAACCATAAACCACCACACATGTCCAACCATAATCTGTGCATGCATTTTCAACCATAAACCACCACACATGTCCAACCATAATCTGTGCATGCATGTTCAACCATAAACCACCACACATGTCCAACCATAATCTGTGCATGCATGTTCAACCATAAACCACTACACATGTCCAACCATAATCTGTGCATGCATGTTCAACCATAAACCACCACACATGTCCAACCATAATCTGTGCATGCATTTTCAACCATAAACCACCACACATGTCCAACCATAATCTGTGCATGCATGTTCAACCACAAACCACTACACATGTCCAACCATAATCTGTGCATGCATGTTCAACCATAAACCACCACACATGTCCAACCATAATCTGTGCATGTATGTTTAACCATAAAACCACCACACATGTCCAACCATAATCTGTGCATGCATGTTCAACCATAAACCACCACGCATGTCCAACCATAATCTGTGCATGCATATTTGACCATGGGGAAACCAAATTATGGTCTTGACCAAATTAAGGTCTTGTTCCTCTCTTATCAGGGCTACATTAATAAATGGCTTCCCATTAGCATTTAACCTCAGCCATCTTTTAAGTTTTACATTTGTTTCCCATTTTCAGACAGCCAAACAAATGATTTAAGAGCAGTCCAGATATTTCTGACAAAATAGCAACCTAAAGTCTCAGTCATTTCCCATAATAGGGAAATCTCCCCTGCCTAGTGAATCATGATAGCAGACATGGGCACTCTGGTAAAAGGAGCTTACTAATAAAAGCCCATGGAGAAGTGGAAAGCCAGTAAAAGATTGCCATCTATACCTGAAATCAGTTTTAGGTGGCCTGATGTGTTAATAGCCAACTCCACCCAAAACTGATACCCTTTGAGGAGTGCAGCATTGACTATTCCAACCCAAATGATTTTTTTTTACAATGCTGCCACGATCTTTAAAAAAGAAAAAATTGTTGTCAGGATCCTGAGTGATAATCCATAATGTAGCATAAATAACCGATTACCACAGAACATGGCCCCTTCAATGTGGCTTTAATATTGTGATTATAAAAAAACTGCCACAGGACGTACCACCGGAGACTCCGAAAGACCTGAGAAAACACACTTCAACCCAATGGTGCTGTGCCAGATATGAAATATCAGTTTTGGGTTGAATGTGCCTTTACATTTATTGATTACACAGCGCTCATTGTTTCAAAGTCTACATGTTCTCTAAAATTTTTAGTTATGCCGAAGAAAAAATAGTTAGAATGAAAACTTTTTGAAACACTTAAAACAGCTGTGCAGCCCAGTATAGTGTATTGCAATTGCTGATGTTGTGAAATCTGTCCCCTCCCATGTAACTGTCATGGGGAAGTTCTAACATTAGCTCATGTTCCCCTCCCTCCAAGGCAAACTTTAAAACAGTTGCAGTTGGAGATGTTCACATTAAAGCTGAAAGGGTTTCCACAAAGTGATCATTGGTACCACAGTTGTAAAACATTCTGTAGAAGGAGGCATCCGTCATCGAGAAGGCTTACCAGTCCTGTCCCAAGATGCTCAGTTTGGACTCACTAAGGTAGGTTAATGCTTGTTAGTCATAGTTGTTTTTTTGTTTTGTGACTTTTTTTCTTTTTTTTTTAAGCAAAGATGAAAAAGTCCTAAAATCTAAGTGCACTTTAAAGAAAATTAACCGTAGAAATAATGAATAACAAATGTAGAAATTGTCTTTTTAACATTTAATAACTGTAGTTGTGAATATCACTGATGTATATATAAAAACGTTCTTGCAATTAGAACTTGATAGATAGTGATATGCATACATGACAACTCTCAGGGTTTACTTCTAGGTGTAAGATTTGGCGAAATTTACACTTTGATCTTTGTACAATTTTTTGCCGTTACCCCTACTGATTTACTATACTGCTGTAAATAGATACATAATCTCCTACAATATATATATATAGATAGATAGATAGATAGATAGATAGATAGATAGATAGATAGATAGATCTATATATCTATCTCTAAAGATATATATATATATATATATATATATATATATCTTTAGAGATATATATATAGATAGATAGATAGATAGATATCTCTATCTATCTATCTATCTATCTATCTATCTATCTATCTATCTATCTATCTATCTATCTATCTATCTATCTATCTATCTATCTATCTATCTATATATATATATATATATATATATATATATATATATATATACACACATACACACACAATTTTGTAACCCTTTTTAAATTAGTCAATGAATACATATTATTTTCAGTAGTATTTTTATTTTAAAAGGTTATTTCAGATAAAATCAGTATTTTTTTGATCTGATATTTTATAGGTCACCTCATAGGTCTCAGCAACCTCAGCAGCAAATTCTTCCTTTCTGGTCCCATATTCTCATGGAGTCTCACTCCTTCTGCTGTATTCTCTATTATGTAAAATAAACTGAAAATCCAACAGGATGAGTGAAACCTTCATGTCATGATTTCTGGCTATAGATGCCAGACGCTGGTGAAAGGGTCTCTCCCTTGGTGTTTCTAAGAGATACCGGATTTAGGTTCCCCACACATTTATCAGCATTAGGCAGACTGACCCTTTACTTCTTAGCAACAAAAAAAAAAAACTTTGATTGTAGGTTCCAGATAATTTCAGCTTTTTTTCACCAGATTCAGCTTTAGGATTACTTGTTTTAGTAAATATTCTCTTGATTCAAAAACCTATTAGCCATAAACAAATAAGACGTTGTGCTTCCAGTCGTCATTGGGTAACGCTGACAATATGCTTCCTTTTGCCTTGGATCGATCAAATTGTACTAAAGCTTCAGGGATAAGTTTTAAAGGGAAAGCTTCCACCAATGGCGACAGACCATAACATCATGTGTTATCATATTAACTTCCTACAACTCCGTCAGATATAGAGTATTTGCTGAAACGAGTATGGTTCTTGCACCTGGATTGTAATAATTGCTCTTTGTACAGTATTTATTTTAAACAGATAACACAGTTTTATAGGACTCATTAATCATTCCTAAAATATTGATTTTCAAACAAAGACAAATTGTGTTTGGGTTGGGGAGGATAGGAAAGTATTTGGCTAAAATGTCAACTGATATGGCAGCATGCTTTGTACCGATGCACAGAAAATATTATAATGCAAGTTATGCTCCTATCTGCTATATTCTTATTCCAGTCAAAGTCTGGGCAGATGTAAAAATCTTAATATACAAGTAAAACTATGCAGTACTGAATATCCATTATCCTTTGTAATTAAGGTGTTCGATTTCTGTAATATACTAGAGCATCCAAAATGCACTAACTGCTATTGACATCCAGTAAAATGAATAATGTTATATCATTGGTGGGATGAATTTCAGTGTATGTCCTATCCTAAATGATGCAAGGTGTCGTTGATAGTTGCTCGCCCTAGGTCGTGCCCTCTTTCCTTAACTGGTCATTTGGGGGCTTTATATTTCATGCTGTTAACATTTATTTTGACATGTTGTCTACGAACAACACCCATTTAAATAAAATTTGATATTTTTGATACATATTTGTTGACTAATTTAGTCCTAGACTCTAAAACCAATCTCCCACGTTTAAAATCCCACTGAGAAAACACACCCTTTCGGGGGGTACAGCAATTGGCTTATATTCAGGGATGTGGTGAGATATTGGTTTCTAGTTTACACATGTAGGGGACACCTACACTCTTTTATCATTGGTGGGAGGCCCAAAGTTTAGAGATGAATATTAAATAAAAAATGTAACTAAATTAGTAGTGGGTTATTTAGCTAAAGCCATACATAGGCAGATCCGATTCCCCAACACTCCATTACCTTGGTTGCTGGTGCCACCAAATTGCAATTGTGAGTGATCACACAAGCAGATCAAATGGAATCCTATACACACACACACACAGATGTTGATGTGACCCTTGTACAGTGGTGTTAGCATCTACAACAAGTAGTAATTTATCAGTAAAGATCAGTAATTTATCAGTAAAGATAGTCCAAGATGAACATAATCATGCCATTCAGTGTCCATTCGGATGGCCCCTACATTGTGGGACACCCCCCCCCCCCCCGTTTTGTATGTCTAAGTGGCCAAAGTTAATTCTATCATCCTCTAGCTGATGGGAGTTTAGATCTGAGTCCAGCAACTCACTCAGCAGTTACTCAGCTAAACCTATTATGTATAGTGTACAATGGGAGAGATAATTCACTAATTGCACAATACAGTGCAAAATTGCATAGCCCCAGCTGTGAGTACACAGAACTCGTCCTCTATTTCCTAAATTAAATGAAAACAGAGGTCTTAGATGCTTATAAATATACCCGAAAGCTGCATGTTGGCATCTTTGTATCTAACCTACATGAGTACCAGCAATGAATCATTCTGTATATTTGATCATTAAATAATCTTATATCAAGTTTACAAGACCCAAAGACCACTAAAACAAGTTGTATATTCATGAACCAAAATTGATTAGATAAGTCTGCAATGAGTGCTGGGATTTTTTATTTTTTTTATTGTAAATGACCTTCCTAGTAGGCTTATGCATAGGCACTCTAACATGGCTTTTAGCCAATTCATTGATAACTGTTAAAGCGGAGGTTCACCCCAAAAACATTTTTTTAACATTACATTCAGCCGAGTTGTCCTAATGACAATCGGCAGTTTTTTTTTTTATTTTATCCCCGTACATACCATATTTTCACCGCCGCTTCCGGGTATGTCTTCTGTGGGACTGGGCGTTCCTAATGGATTGACAGGCTTCCGACCGTCGCATGCGCCCTATAGAGCCGACTCGCAGTCCAGCTTCTTTTGGCAACTCGTGACGCGCTGTATGCGACGGTCGGAAGCCTGTCAATCAATTAGGAACGCCCAGTCCGTTGAAAATACGGTATGTACGGGGATAAAATTAAAAAAAAACCAGCCGATTGTCATTAGGACAACTCGGCTGAATGTAATGTTAAAAAAAATGTTTTGGGTGAACCCCCGCTTTAACTCTAAACATTTGTTGGTTGTGTGCTTCAAAAGATGCACCGACAAAAAAGATGTCTTTGTGGTCAAAGCAACTAGCAATTAGCTTTCAAATCACAAGTTGCAGGACTTATGTTTTTTTATTTTTTTATTTTAAAAAGCAGGACCAATGGTTAAAAGCCAGTCAGGCCGCGTACACACGGTCGGTCCAAACTGATGAAAACGGCCTGAAGTCCAGTTTTATCGGTCCAAACCGACCGGGTGTACGGCCCATCGGTCTGTTGTCCTTCGGACAAAAATTCGAGAACTTGCTTTAAAATCGAACCGATGGACGGCTGACCATCGGTCCAAACCGATGGTTAGAACGCAAAAGCATCGGTTCAAAACCCGCGCATGCTCAGAATCGACGCATGCTTGGAAGCATTGAACTTCATTTTTTTCAGCACGTCGTGTGTTTTACATCACCGAGTTCTGACCCGATCAGTTTTTGAACCGATGGTGTGTACGCACATTAGACCATCAGTCTGCTTCAGCGGTGAACCGATGAAAACGGTCAGTCGGATCATTCTCATCGGATGGACCGGTCGTGTGTACGCGGCCTCAGTTGCTAAGTGCAAGAAGAAATTAGCCGATTTCTGTCTGAAATCCAATGTGATAATATTCAATGCTATGTTCATGCACAATTCACCTTTATGATAAATGAAGAAGGTGGATTCAGCAGCTGTGTAAATTAATTACCTACCTTGTTTCCTTATGCGTAAACATGCTTTAAAAATAGATTAGGCTTAGAATTATGCCTTTGCTGTAAAATGAGCGCAGAGATATCATGCAAACTAGGTTTACAGTCAAGTTCTCATAAAAGTTTCTAAATGGAGTAAGTGTAAGCATCTTTTTCAACACAGGTACAAACTGAGATCAATTTAAGGGCATGTCTAAGGTTTCCACATGGAAGAAAACTAACTTAAATATCCCAAATGGCACATTTATTCAAGTTCCTGTTCAGAATGACAGATTCACTAGGTTATTCATTGATCGATAGTCCATGTATTGGCAGCTACTGGAGAATCCCTCAATGGCTTAACTCATTGCAAATCCAAAATCCCACTTCTGATCCATTCCTAAAAATGTATACAAAAATTGCAGCAGCAAAAGTTCAAATTTATAATAATGCTTAAAGTGGAGGTTCACCCGGAAATAAAAAATTTTAACCTTAGATTCCTGCTCATTTTGTCAAGGGGAATCGGCTAGTTTTTTTTAAATCGAAGCTGTACTTACCGTTTTAGAGAGCGATCTTCTCCGCCGCTTCCGGGTATGGGCTACGGGACTGGGCGTTCCTATTTTGATTGACAGTCTTCCGACAGGCTTCTGACGGTCGCATCCATCGCGTCACGATTTTCCGAAAGTACCCGAACGTCGGTGCGCAGGCGCAGTATAGAGCCGCACCGACGTTCGGCTTCTTTCGGCTATCCGTGACGCGATGGATGCGACCGTCGGAAGCCTGTCAGAAGACTGTCAATCAAAATAGGAACGCCCAGTCCCGAAGACCATACCCGGAAGCGGTGGAGAAGATCGCTCTCTAAAACGGTAAGTACAGCTTCGATTTTAAACAACTAGCCGATTCCCCTAGACAAAATGAGGGTAAAAAAAATGTAATGGGTGAACTCCCGCTTTAAGGCTGTGAACCCTGGTACAGAGATCATGTTTTAGGGGATTGCAAAATGTATTAGAGGCTTTTGTAAATTAACCTGGACTTACCCTTTAAAGATGACTAAGGCCTTTTATGGGTCCAGAATACCTAGGCTATTTGTGCCTTAAATTTGCCATCTTTGGCACATACAATAAATGTTACCCATCTCTTATTGTACAATGTTGTGTTAAAATAGAATTGCTTGCTGTGACTTCCGTAGCATTGCCCTTTCCCTGTTATGCAAATAGTGTCCCCTGGGACAGTGACACGCACAGAAAGAGAGTCATTGTGGGTGAGTGGAATATTACTTCTTAAGATCATGAGTAAGGAGGCGTAATAAATGATGCATTAGTCTAGTTTAACCAAAGTGATGCAGTTTCTGACTATAGAAGTACATGTTGGACCAACAAAGCACACACATAAGCAGTTACTGGTAATGGCGCCCAAAAGGTTTGAGAACCAAACAAAAGATGCTGACATTTATAAAGTATAAGTATTCTGAGAAAGAGGAAACTAAACAACAGGGCTCAGCAGAGAATGACCACAAAGCCATAAGGTCTGTGGAACACTAGAACTTTCTACAAGTTTCATCTTAGGCCTTGTACACACGGTCGGACCAAACCGATGAGAATGGTCCGACGGACCGTTTTCATCGGTTCACCGCTGAAGTGGCCTGATGGTCTGATGTGTGTACACACCATCGTTCCAAAAACCGATCGGGTCAGAACGCGGTGACGTCAAACACACGACGTGCTGAATAAAACGAAGTTCAATGCTTTTAAGCATGCGTCGACTTGATTCTGAGCATGCGCGGGTTTTGAACCGATGCTTTCTGTACTAACCATCGGTTTGGACCGATCGGGCAGCGGTCCATCGGTTCGGTTTTGAAGCATGTTTTAAAATGTTGGACCGAAGGAAAACAGACCAATGGGCTATACACACGGTCGGTTTGGACCGATGAAACTGAACCTCGGTCCATTCTCATCGGTTTTGTCCGACCGTGTGTACGTGGCCTAAGGTGGACAAGGATTTGAGGTGGATTTCCCTTTAGTAAATCAACCTCTCGCTGCTGACAAGACTTGTGCTTGTAGTCACACCTAAAGGAATACCCAAAGGTCCAGTTCACTTCTAGCCTATTTATACTGTTTTCAATCAGGCCCTGATGAAGGGGGCATTTTTGGACCACCGAAATGTGTAGGATTTCCCCCCTGATATATCTGGACCTTTTAGCAGTGGTGTGGCGCTATAATTTACACTAATCTACAGGCTAATGAGACTATAGAAATCCTCTCGGGTGTAGAAGCTGCCTCCCCAGAAACTGGCTTACATCAACATCAAAACTTTATAAGATATCGATACCAATAAGATAAACTTATGGGTCCACCGCTATATTTCCACTTTCCTTAAAGGGGTTGTAAAGGAATTTTTTTTTTCATAATAAGCATCCTTTACCTGCAGACATTCCTCTTTCCACTTCCTCATTGTTCGTTTTTGCTCAGAAGTTGCTCTATTTCTTCTCTGTTCTGTTCACTTCCTGCTTGTCTGATTTTACTGACCACCGTGAAGGGAGGCTTTACTGCGGTGGTCAGTAACGTGCTCACCCCCTCCTGGGAACTACATCTGTGTGGCAGGACGCTCTCTACGTGTTAGAGACTTCAAGGAGGTTTGAATTACTGGGCGTGCCGCAATGCATACTGGGAAATGTAGTTCTTACATGAACCAGCGATGTAAACCAGGAAGTGAATGAGAGAACATAAACTAGAATGCCGGAGGTGATATAGATGAAGGAATTTAATAGGTATTTACTCGTTTTTTAACAGTATCATTACACTATTCTGTCTGTCTACCTTGCAGACATTGGGCCTGATCCTCAAAAGGGATACGACGGCGTATCTACTGATACGCAGTCGTATCCCTGTTTCTATCTATGGAACTGATCCACAGAATCAGTTTCACATAGATAGGGAGAAGATCTGACATGTGTAAGGGACTTATACTGTCGGATCTAAGGATGCAGTACCGCAGCTGCCACTGGGGGCATTTCTCGTCGAAATGCCGCTTCGGGTATGCAAATTAGCACTTACGGAGATCGACGAAGCTTTTACGCTTCGTTTTTTCTCCATAAGTATTAGTTTGCCGTCGCAATATTAGGGCTGCTTTTACAAGGCCTAAACTGTTTAGACCTTGTAAAAGTAGACCCTTCTATCCCGCGTCGCTGTCTTTTTTTTTTTTTTTTTTTCTGCCGCAACTCGTATTTTTTTTTTACGCCCGTCGCGATTCTCAAAACCTGGCGCAACGTAAAACCGTGCAAAGCACGTCGGGAAAATTACGTCGGGAGCATGCGCAGTATGTCCGGCGCGGGAGCGCGCCTAATTTAAATGGGACTCGCCCCATTAAATTAGGAACGCCTTGCGCCGGCCGGATTTAAGTTTCACAACCTGCAAGACAAAGGCATAATGAGCTAGTATGCATAGCATACTAGCTCATTCTGAATTACTTACCTGAGATCGAAGTCCCCGCAGCGACCCTCGTTCGCCTCCTTCGACGCCGCCATGATACACCGAGTAACTTCCGGGTATCGCTGCTCCGGCGATGTGACTGGCCGGAGCAGCGATGACGTCACGCATGCGCGCGGGAGCCGCCACTAACGACATTATGCCATTAGTAGCGGAACGCTCAGTGCGCCTGCGCCCAATGTCTACGGCACATGCGCCATAGTAAATCGGTGCTGCAATTTTTTGCAAATATCTCCTAAACCTTTTAGGTTTGAGAGCCATTTCTTGCACCTACATGTTAGCCTTAATCTAGGCTCTCCTGTAGGTTAAAGTGGTTGTAAAGGGTTTACAACCACTTTAAGCATACATTATACAAGAAATAGTGCTCGATATTGTCCAAGCTGTAAACATTTTTTTTTTTTTGTTCCTTTTGGATTAGAGCTCTGTTTTAAATCTACACACATGAAATGACATTGATGTGCATTACTACATGTGGTTTTGTGTTCATTTTTGAGTAATTAACATGCGTTTGCAATGTGTATTAGAGTATGCCTTTATGTACATTCTCATATGAGGACATATAAATAATTGCTCTGAAATCAGTTTCCAGTACGTTCCAAGATTTTTTACTAAATGACTTTCCAATGGCAAATATATTACATAAATACTGAAAAAAATCTTAAAAGCGGAGTTATAAAATCTGGAGCAGAGGAAATGGAAACAGGATTATTGCTGTTGCTTATGGCATTCCCTAGTTGTACATAACAACATTTAGAAATTACGGGCCAGATTCACATAGAAGAGCGGCAGCGTAACGTTTCATAGATACGTTACACCGCCGCAATTTTTCATCGCAAGTGCCTGATTCACCAAGCACTTGCGATGAAAACCTACGCAAGGCAGGCCAATTCAAATGGGCGTGTGCCATTTAAATTAGGCGCGCTCCTGCGCCGGACCTACCGCGCATGCTCCGTTTCCGAACTCCCGCCGTGCTTTGCGCGAAGTGACGTCATTTTTTCGAACGGCGACGCGCGTAGCGTAATTCCGTATTCCCGGACGGCTTACGCAAACAACGTTATTTTTGAAATTTAGACGCGGGAACGACGTCCATACTTTATACAGCAATACGATTGCTGTGTAAAGTTAAGGCACCAAAAACGACGACCAACTTTGCGACGGGAAACTAGACTAGCGGCGACGTAGTGAACGCGAAAAACCGTCGGGAATCGCCGTAACTCCTAATTTGCATACCCGACACTGGTTTACGACGCAAACTCCCCCCAGCGGCGGCCGCGGTATTGCATCTTAATATCCGAGTAAAACAATTACACCTGTCGGATCTTATGGCTATCTATGCGTAACTGATTCTATGAATCAGTCGCATAGATAGAACAACAGATACGATGGCGTATCAGGAGATACACTGTCATATCTGCTCTGTGAATCTGGCCCTACGTTTGTATACTCTCCCAAGTGGTCCAACATTGTAAGTAATTGCTCATGCTTTCCTTCTCTATAACATAGCATAGCTTGGGTGCCTATAAATTTATGCCTAAAGTTTGTCCAAAATAAAACTTCAACTCCATATGGATGTATCATAACTAGATAACTAGATCACTACCCTCATGCCTATGATCAACTTTAACCAACTATCAAGCTTTCAGAGAACAGCCCTCCCCATATAGCACAATACTTATTAAGCTTGTTAGGTATCAATTAGTGTAAGTAGCACAGCAGGAGGGATCAATCCAGTCAAAACAAATTGAATTTGTGTCTGTTGACCTAGAGAATTAGAATGATTGCATCAGAATTTTACATTTTGCAAGAATTCTGACTGTCCATTTCCTTGATTCTTATGCAGTTCCAAAAAAAAGAAATACCTCCAATAGGTGAAAAGCTGGCTATACACAGATAGCTGGATTCAGGTAGCCGTGCCTAACGTTAGGCAGGCATAGCGTATCTCATATACGCTACGCCACCGTAAGTTAGAGAGGCAAGTGCTGTATTCACAAAGCACTTGCGTCCTAAGTTACGGCGGCGTAGCGTAAATGTGCCGGCGTAAGCGCGCCTAATTTAAATTGTGAAGAGGTGGGCGTGTTTTTAAGTAAATAAAGCATGACTCCACGTAAATGACGTTTTTAACGAACGACGCATGCGCCGTCCGTGGACGTAACCCAGTGCGCATGCTCCAACTTACGCCGCAAAGACTCATTGCTTTCGACGTGTACCTAAATTACGGCCAGCCCCATTCACGGACGACTTACGCAAATGACGTAAAAATTTTAAAAATCAACGCGATTCCGACGTCCATACGTAACATTGGCTGCACCATCTTTTTGGTGGAATATCTTTAGGCCTGAAACGCCTTACGTAAACGGCGTATCTTTACTGCGACGGGCAAGCGTACGTTCGTGAATAGGCGTATCTCGCTGATTTACGCATTCTAGGCGTAAATCAGCGTACACGCCCCTAGCGGCCGGCCTAAATAGACAGCTAAGATACGACGGCGCAGGTGGTTGTATCTTAGCTAGATTTAAGTGTATCTCAATTTGCGCAGATTCAGAGTTACGACGGCGTATCTGCTGATACGCCGGCGTAACTCTACCTGAATCTGGCTAAGAATTTTTTACTGTAATTATTGTTGGTCCATCTTTTTTTTTGTTAAGTATTCTCAATTCCAAAAACATTGCTGAGAGATTATTATTTTTCTACAATCATCTTCAATTCTTCTGAGAATTAGCTTGTGGAAGATGCAGAGATTAAAAAGTGTTTTTCCAAAAATGTAGAACAGGGATCCTCAAACTACGGCCCTTCAGCTGTTGTAGAACTACACATCCCATGAGGCATTGTAACACACTGACATTTACAGACATGACTAGGCATGATGGGAATTGTAGTTCCTGAACAACTGGAGGGCCAAAGTTTGAAGACCCATGATGTAGAAGTTTGTAACTGGATACATAGGAAACAAAAAGTAAATACCAATGAAATACAGGGGTTTCTCTTAAAAAAAGCTCCTTCTGCCCAGAATTCTATTACATTTTTAATGGTAATAATTAATACTGTTAGCATTTAATTAGCAACAGACAAAGAAGAAACTGAAATAGAAACCAGTTAATGCTATCACTACAAAATTATTATGATGTTCTGACTAAATTGTGCCATCATGGGCATACAGCAGGTAGTTGCAATTTTGACCTAATGGAATCCTGTGATCAGTGCTTTTTTTCCTCAGACAATAGGTACAGGAACTCCCCCTTTCCGGGTCACCCCTTTTCTCCGCCCTCTACCCACCTCCCAGTACTGCCCCTTCTAGACAATCTAGAATCAAGTATATATTTGTGGTGCTAAGTAATTTGTATGGAATTTGGTAATGATATTAGGAAAAGCAGCAAAATAGATCCCCATGCAGCCAGTAACAATAGATCCCCCTAACAACAATGGACCACCCACAACAAAATCCCCCCCCCCTCAGCAACAATAGACTCCCGGTAGCATCAGCACAGCCAGCATTAATAGACTCTCTGGCAGCCATCAACAATAGACCCCTCCCCCAACAGTAGATCTCTTTCAGCAACAACTGACTCCCCAGCAACATAAGACCCCCCAGCAACAATAGGTCCCCCACCATCAACAATAGACCTCCTCAGCAACAATAGACCTCCCCGGCAAAATTAGATCCCCAGCAGTGAGCATCAATACCCTGAAGCACACCCCAGCACCCCTTGCCATTACATACAGTCAGTCCAGGAGGTGCCGTAACTGCGTTCCCCTGCGTTCCCGCTGAAAAAAAGCCCTGCCTGTGATTATGATTATGGGGGTTTACCACATCTGACTTCCTTCTGAAGATGTTAGTTGTCTGGCTGTCTCTGGTTTCAGATGTAATGCTCACCGACCTCACCGAGGCAGTGATGGAAATCAGGACTCCTAATCCGCATGCTTTAGTTGGTATATCAGGAAGTACTGAACCCTTTTAGAAAACAACAAAATACATGAAAATACAATTTTCAGAAAGTCACAAACTTTTTTTAGTGAGTATAGTAAGCATTATCCTGTAATAGCCCCTGATATATAATAGAAGACATATAATGTAATGTTTAATGAAGACATGTAATAAAATGTTCAACGTTTACCTAACAATTTATATTTGTTTTACTTTCTACAGATTTGACAATCTCCCCTTTAATTGCTCAGTAAGTATTTTTTTTATTTTATTATATATTTTATTTATGGTTGTCTTTATCAGTGTGTTACACAACGGGAGGGGGGCTTACTAAAACTGGACTTGACTAAATCTGTTGCAGCTTTGCATAGAAACCAATCAGCTTTCAGGTTTTAGGCTGGGTTCACACTACTACACTACTTTTATCCTACTTTGCTCTGCTACATTGGTCCTACATTTATCCTACATTGGTCCTACATCCATCCTACTTTCATGAACAGGATACTACTTTGGTCCGACTTCAATGATATTCAGTGGGCCTGAAGTAGGATCAATGTAGGACCAAAAGTAGTACAGGGAGCATTTTCAAAGTCGGACCGACTTGTGTAGGACGCTACAAGACGCTCTCATAGGGAAACATTGAACACAGAGCAAAGTAGGATGAAAGTAGTGTAGTAGTGTGAACCCAGCCTGAATGTCAAAGCTTAATTGAAAAACCTGACATTAGAAGCTGATTGGCTACCATGTACAGCTGCACCAGATTCTGAGTGCGTCAGTTTTAGTAAATCTCCCCCAAACAAGTTTCCCCCTCAAAACCCCTCCCCCACACACACCCTCCAAATCACATCAAATTGTGGGTGTGGTCAGATTTCACAAACAGTAGGAGGGTCTTAAAGGGGCATTAAATACCAGGATTGCATTACACACAGAGCAGAGTGCAGAGCTGTCACTTGTAAACACAGAAACCGGACTTGTGTGTTTACAAGTGATTATGGTGAGCAGGTGCTTCATCAGATTCGGCAACCCGTCAGAATTGGTAATGGAAGTGACGTTCTGTCGCCGCCATCTTGATACACCCCACACTCCTCCATAGTAAGGATACTCTGAGAAGGGGGAAAGCAGACATCTTGTTATACCCACCGGAGTTTTGCACTTTACACTTATTTTTAACAGGAAAGTGAGTTTATATAGTGAAATACAGTACTTAGAAGTCTGTCTGACTGGTTAGATATTAAATTTTAAAAGCAGCGAACTTCTGTCAGATTAGCAAACCTATGAGATTAGCAGGTTTGCCGCTGCTTTTAAAATTCAACATCATAACAGTCAGACGGAGTTCTAAGTACTCAATTTCAGTACATAAACTCACTTTACTGTTAAATATAAGTGTAAAATGTAAAACTCCGGTAGGTGTAACAAGATGTCCGCTTACCCCTTCTGAGGCCCTGTACACACGTCCGAGAAACTCGACGGGCAAAACACATCGTTTTGCTTGTCGAATTCCTTGTGAAGCCGCCAAGGATCTCGGCGAGCCAAGTTTCCTCATTGACTAACGAGGAAATAGAGAACATGTTCTCTATTTGGCTCGACAAGTTCCTCGTCGGTTTCCTTGGCCAAAAGAGTACACATGACCGGGTTTCTCTGCAGAATACGGCTCCGATCGAGTTTCTGGCTGAATTCTGCCGAGAAACTTGGTCGTGTGTACGGGGCCTCAGAGTATCCTTACTATGGATGAGTGCGGGGTGTAGCAAGATGGCAGCGCTGGAACGTCACTTCCGTTACCATTTCTGACGGGTCGCCATATCTGACAAAACACAGGCACCAAAGGGTCTGAGCCTGAGGTGGTGAAATTGAGTTCCACCTGAAAAAAAGCCCTGGTTGTAAGTATCCATCCCCATTCACTGCCCATAGGGTGTTTGAATGCTACGCACCAAATAATAACTTCATGTTGGGTGAATTCAAATTCTTCAAGTGGTGGAATTGTTTCTAGACTGACTTAAATGTAGGGTCAGGACTACGAGGGAAATAGTATGCAAAGTGCACATGCCTTTGGACCAGCATTAATCCAATTCACATCTTCTAGCTCCAAGACATCCATCCTAAACCAGTTGGTCAGACTTGCAGAGTTTGAAGAGAAAGTTGCAGTAAAACATGTAACATATTACAGCTAGTAGACCCCAGAGGTTCCTAAGTTTGGACATTTGGTACCAGAAATAGGAGGTATTGAGTACCCAACAAAACATTTTTCAAAGTGCCCGCTGCTCTGTTTAATATACTTGCTATGCCATATTCAGACTGTTGTGCATTGGTATCTTTTTGTAGCCATTTTGGTGCATATGTAACATTTGATGTACCTACGTAAAGGGATATTTGTATATCCATTACCACCGATTACTACAGTTGTCATTGTCACTGAACCTTGAAATCATACTTCTATACACAGAGTTTTCTGTGTGAATAATATAGCACTCCGTTTCCAAAACAGATATGGCAAATGATAAGTACTAAATTATAAGTTCAGATCCTTCAACATGAACTCTTCCATAACGTACTTGGAATTTAAAGGTTCAGTTCATGCACATCCAATATTGAAAGTATGGGTAAAGCATGATGGGCTGAGTCAAACTGGTTTCTTATGTCTTGGAATTTCAAACAATGGGATCAGTTTTTCTAAGATTTAGGGTGTACCTGACCACCTGTATGTGTTTCAGCTCCTTCCTGTTGTATTCTTCACAATAAAAAAAAAAAGCTAGCTGAGAAGGCTGAAACCCATAACAATCGCCATATCATGTGAGCAGACTGAGAACATCAAGACTGGGTTTCTCACCATTAGAGTGCCCAAGTGATCTAAGAAACTATCCAATAGTCTATTACTCAAACATCTATCAAAATTTAAAATATTGGTTTTGGTTGAACTAACTCTTAAGCCGTGTACACACGACCATTTTTAATGTTCTAGAATTCTTGTCAAGCCTGCCTTGCATACACACGATCGTGAAAAAAAAATGCTCGAGCAAAGCGCGACGCCACTATAAAGGGGAACTTCCATTCAGATGGCGCCACCCTTTGGGCTGCTTTTGCTGATTTCGAGTCAGTAAAAGTTTGGTGAGAGACGATTCACGCTTTTCAGTCTTTGTGCTTTTCAGTCTGTTACAGCGTGACGAATGTGCTATCTTCATTACAAACGCTAGTTTTACCAGAACGAGTGCTCCGGTCTCATAACTTGCTTCTGAGCATGCACACGACCATTTTTCACGACGTGAAAAACGACAACGTGAAAAACGACAACGTGAAAAACGACGTGAAAAATTAGAGCATGTTCTAAATTTTTAATGCCCATTTTTCACGTCGAGAAAAATGCTCTGGAGCCTACACGTTTTTAATGACCATTTTAAAAAATGAAATTTTTCACGTCATGAAAAACAGTCGTGTGTACGCGGCATCATACTTGCCTTCCTTTTGTTTCCCTGCTGCTCTGTTCAGTCACCATGAGCAAAAGCAATGTGTAAACCAGTAGGGGAAAGAGACCGCCGCTCCAGATGAGTGCACTCCGGTGGTGAGTCTGAACTCAGAGAGATCCAATGGGTGCAGGCAATACACGAAGCATAAATGGAAGCAAAAAGGTATGGACAGCCGCACTCCGATAAATGTAAAAAACAATAAAAGCCTTTAATCCAGTAAAAAGCCACTGCACAAACAGAGAAACAGCAAACGGTGGATTAATATAGCTGACGCGTTTCACATTGTTATACAATGCTTAGTCATAGCTGACTATGACTAAGCATTGTATAACAATGTGAAACACGTCAGCTATATTACTGGATTAAAGGCTTTTATTGTTTTTTACATTTATCGGAGTGCGGCTGTCCATACCTTTTTGCTTCCATTTATGCAATGTGTAAACAACATGCCACTGGAGTTATAACTTACACAGGGCTCCTCGTGTGACAGCGCTGACTGGCCCAACACTTTTGGGTATGGGTATCAAGGAGCATGTGACATAGTCCATGTACTTTTGTACTAGGTATTTCCTTTGGCACCCTAGACTAAAGTGGAAGGAAAGATGTGTGTGTATATATTATATATATATTGTTTTTTTTTTTATAATTTTTCTGTGACACTTTTTAAATATTCATAATATAATTAAAGCTATTCTAATTTTCATTTTTTTTTTTTACTCGCTTTTCTCTTTAGCAGTATCCAGATATGATGCTTCAGGAATTGGAAGCTTTTCCTAAACACCATAATAACTTCCCACAGACCAACGAGGCTGATCCTCACATAGGTAAAGATTTATCCATCTTTTAAAAGGCATACATTAGGACTTGCATAGCAACGTGTCAGCATTCCTAGCCATCAGGGCTTCTTAACTAGAGAAAAAAAAAATGCAGGTTCCAAACTACGACAGGCCTTTTATAAATGCAAAGGCTTTTTGTGAACGAGAACTAGAATTACATTTCTTATGTCCATGCATTTTGCCTTTGCAGGAGTTTGCAGCTAAAGGCATGACAGTGCATCTGATGTGAAAAAGGCCTTTAGTATTTGAGTACCAACATCATGAGGATTTGTTAGTTAAATAAGGATGATATCTGGAGACAGCATACTATTATGTGTAGCAAACTTTATTGCTTCATATCCTAATTCTGCATATGAACAAACTCATTTCGAAAGCCAACAGGGTACAAGTGTTGAGTGTAGGGTGATCAAATATCCTATCTCAGGGCACCAGTGTTGGAAAGAGATAGGTGGATTCATAAAGACCGCCGCATCTTTAAGGCGGCGTAGCGTATCGTATTTACGCTACGCCGCCTTAAGTTAGATAGGCAAGTACTGTATTCACAAAGTACTTGCCTCCTAACTTACGACGGCGTTGCGTAAATGTGGCCGGCGTAAGCGCGCCTAATTCAAATTAGGCTGAGGGGCGTGTTTTATGTTAACGGGGAGTGACCTGACGTAATTGAAGTTTTTTACGAACGGCACATGCGCCGTCCGTGTACACATCCCAGTGAAGTACGCCGCAAGGACGTTTTGGTTTCGACGTGGACGTAAATTACGTCCAGCCCTATTCACGGACGACTTACGCAAACAACGTAAAACTTTCAAATTTCGACACGGGAACGACGGCCATACTTAACATTACTAGTCCAGCTATTTGATGGAATAACTTTACGCCTGAAAATGCCTTACGTAAACGGCGTATCTTTACTGCGACGGGCGCACGTACGTTCGTGAATAGGCGTATCTAGTGATTTACATATTCTACGCTGAACTCAATGGAAGCGCCACCTAGCGGCCAGCCTAAATATTGCACCCTAAGATACGACGGCGCAGGCTGTCGTATCTTAGCTAGGTTTAGGTGTATCTCAGTTTGAGAATACACTTAAACTTAGGACGGTGCAGATTCCGAGTTAGGTCGGCCTACCTCTTTCTGAATCCACCTAAGAATCTTTTACCCTGTGTAAGCTCTGACCAGGTTGACCTGAAGCTTACGTGGGATGATGGGGCTTCATTTCTTCACTATGGGTGAATGGGTTGGAAGCAATAGCTCTGTTCAGGACTATACTATGGCTGCTAGCTTTTCTAAAAGGTAGTAAATCGTTTTCTAATACAGTATATTGTTGATGGATTGGTGTGGAATAAGATTTGTTTATGAAATAAAAGCTGTAAGGGGCTCTCAGGGTTACATATTACTGTTACTAAAGATAAGTAAATTATAGAGCATGCACTAATAAACGGTTACGTCCAACTGCATCTATATCCCTATATGAGATTATAATCAAAAAAGTCCCCGAAACCGGGTATGGCATGGGATTTTAAGGATGCATGTTGTAATAAAATTCCAACATGCATCCTTAAAATCCCATGCCATACCCTGTTTTCGGGGACTTTTTGGATGACTGTTACTAGTCTTTATGCTAATCTTATGGCACTGTCTGTAGCCAAACAAGGACCCCTTTGGTGCGCAGAGATGAATTAACGCTAAACTCCAGGCAACCAGCTAAATACACAGATATTGGGAAGCTGCTTTACCTGACAAAGGATTTGTATTTCTGTTTATTTAGTCCTAAAACTCACACAGCTCTGCCAAACAGCAAAGTCCTACCTGGCAGGGGAGAGGACACAATCTTTTCCACTCACTCCTATCCTGACAGCGGACAGTGAAAGGAAGCGCAACAAGATGTTGGGCTCAACTGTCTGTCACTCTGCTCTCTCCTCCCATCAGCATGCTCCTTGCACTGCAACATATCTGATCAGCTCCTTGTGCTGTTTCTCACTCCTCCTCTTTGTACTCTGCTGTACAAGGACTGCATGATGCTGATAACAGTTCAGGTACTAACATTGTTTATATATATATATATATATATATATATATATATATATATATATATATATATATATATATATATAGTGTGTGTATTGATGATTACATTATTTTTTGTGTCTTTCATATCTGCCTGGAGTTCAGCTTTAAAATATCATGGCAGCAGTAAGCTTTTAGGCAAGTGGCATATGCCCATTAAAACGGGTCGTATATATAAAGATACAGGCTTGCCTGTGTCTATTTACTTTGTCCTTAATATCTGACCTTACCTTATGACTAAAAAGCTCTTCACTTGCTTAAGGCACAAATACAAAGACCTTGTTACGACTTGAGGTGTCATGCAAATGACCCTCTAGAAAATTTGCAAGAGTGCTGTATGGAAAAATGTAGCTGGCAGATAAATAACATGGTAAAACAAAGGTACTAGTGTCTCCTACCTGCACCTGAACCCTGTCACTAGCACTCCAGTTATCACTATCTCTGTGTGTTGCTATTATCTCATCCCCCTTCTCCTGAACAGGTGAAATAAACTTGAGATAACCCATTCATTACTGGAGCCTACACTCTCTTTCAAGCTATATGCAGCCTTGGTTTGCCCATATCTCTGGTTATAATCCAGATCAAGTGAGTTTTAGGTTCCCCTAACCACAAAAAGGGTATCAAGGTGCATAAGCCAGTTATGTCTGCTGGTAAATCACTAAATACAAATGTTTGACTTGACATGCTTAGCTCATGCATTGGGTAGAGAGTTGACATGTTTAGCTCATGCATTGGGTAGAGAGTTGACATGTTTAGTGCATGCATTGGGTAGAGAGTTGACATGTTTAGTGCATGCATTGGGTAGAGAGTTGACATGTTTAGCGCATGCATTGGGTAGAGAGTTGACATGTTTAGCTCATGCATTGGGTAGAGAGTTGACATGTTTAGCGCATGCATTGGGTAGAGAGTTGACATGTTTAGTGCATGCATTGGGTAGAGAGTTGACATGTTTAGTGCATGCATTGGGTAGAGAGTTGACATGTTTAGTGCATGCATTGGGTAGAGAGTTGACATGTTTAGTGCATGCATTGGGTAGAGAGTTGACATGTTTAGTGCATGCATTGGGTAGAGAGTTGACATGTTTAGTGCATGCATTGGGTAGAGGAAAGATGCATGCTGACAACTGCTAGCACTTTATCTAGGCAAATAAAGCAATAATCACCTGTATAACCACTAGACACTAGATTGTTACATTATCCAACTGACAAATAGATGGACCAATTTTTATCTTATGTCTATGAGAATACCCAACGTTCGGAGGTGGCTAACAAGGACACCCTTTAGCAAAACATTTCTAGGCCAAAGGACACACTACTTTTGCCGTAATCCACTGAAAGCCACTGTACATAATGGCCCAGATTCTTGTACGAGTTACACCGGCGTATCTTCAGATACGCCGTCGTAACTCTGAGTTTGTGGCGTCGTATCTATGCGCCTGATTCTTAGAATCAGTTACGCATAGATTTCTATTAGATCCGACCGGCGTAAGTCTCTTACGCCGTCGTATCTAAGTTGCATATTTACGCTGGCCGCTAGGTGGCGCTTCCGTCGATTTACGCATCGAATATGGTAATGAGCTAGATACGCCGATTCTCAAAACGTACGTGCGACCGGCGCATTTTTTTACGTCATTTGCGTAAGGCTTTTGTCGGCGTATAGTTACCCCTGCTCTATGAGGCGTACCAATGTTAGGTATGGACGTCGGAACAGCGTCAAATTTTTTACGTTTTACGTCGTTTGCGTAAGTCGTCCGTGATTGGGGCTGGACGTAAGTTACGTTCCCGTCGACTAGTCATTGAGCGGGCGCAATTTAATTTGAAAATTCGAAGTGAAACTGAGCATGCGCCGTTCGAAAAAAGCGTGAATTACGTGGGGTCAAGATTAATTTCAATAAAACACGCCCACCACTTCCACATTTGAATTAGGCGGGCTTACGTCGGCCCAGTTACACTACGCTGGCGTAACTTAAAGCGCAAGTTCTTTGAGAATACGGGACATGCCGCTCTAAGTTACGGCGGCGTAGTGTATCTCAGATGCGCTACGCCCGCCTAAAGATAGGCGATTCTATGAGAATCTGGGCCAATGTACCCATCTTCTTTGCTGACGTCAGCAGGAGGCTGGCTGTTTGTTCCAGGTCCTAGAAGCCAGCACTTGATAACGGGCCACTGCTAATATGCAGTATATTCTACATACCGTAGTCCCAATGCCTCCTGGGATGCCTGACATTAGTATCCCAGAAAATGTGATCCCTCCATTCAAAAAAAAAGGTGAGAGGATAAGTAAAATAAAAATAAATATGTAAAAAAAAGTGAAAGTCCACTTAAAGGCAGTTTTAAAGGCATCAACAAAGGAAGCAAAGCAAAAAAAAAGGAGGAAATAAATCCCTTGTACAATTAAACGTTGAGCAGCCCTTCTTCATCTACCCTGGCAAACAATCTGCCACAGTTAGGGCTAGATTCAGGTAGGGGCGCGCATTGTTACGGCGGCGCAGCGTATCGTATTTACGCTACGCCGCCATAAGTTAGAGAGGCAAGTGCTGTATTCACAAAGCACTTGCCTTCTAAGTTGCGGCGGCGTAGCGTAAATGGGGCCGGCGTAAGCGCGCGTAATTCAAATGTGGATGAGGGGGCGTGTTTTATGTTAATTCTTGGTGACCTGAAGTGATTGACGTTTTTCCAGAACGGCACATGCGCCGTCTGTGGAATTTCCCAGTGTGCATTGCTCCAAAGTACGCCGCAAGGACGTCATTGGTTTCGACGTGAACGTAAATTACGTCCAGCCCTATTCGCGAACGACTTGCGCAAACGACGTAAAAAATTCAAATTTCGACTCGGGAACGACGGCCATACTTAACATTGCGTGCGCCTCCTAATAGCAGGAGTAACCTTACGCCGAAAAAGCCTAACGTAAACGACGTAAAAAAATAGCGCCGGGCGTACGTAAATTTGTGAATCGGCGTATCTAGGTCATTTGCATATTCTACGCCGAAAACGACGGAAGCGCCACCTAGCGGCCAGCCTAAATATGCACCCTAAGATACGACGGTGTAAGAGACTTACGCCAGTCACATCTTAGGCTAATGTCGGCGTATCTTGCTTTCTGAATACAGAAAGAAGATACGCCGGCGTAAATTCTCTCTGAATCTAGTCCTTAGGGCCAAATCCTCAAAAGAGATACGACGGAGTAACTGCTGTTACTCCGTCGTATCCCTGGTCCTAACTATGGAACTGATCCACAGAATCAGTTTTCCATAGTTAGGGAGAAGATCCGGCATGTGTAATTGAATTACACTGCCGGATCTTAGGTGGAAACCGCATCCGCCGCTGGGGGCATTTCGTGTCGAAATGCCGCCTCGGGTATGCAAATGAGCACTTACGGAGATCCACGAAGCTTTTCTGCTTCGTTTTTTCTCCGTAAGTATTAAGTCGCAATCCACAAAGCCCGGCGTAACGTAATTTCGCGCTATGCACGTCGGGAAAATGACGTCACGAGCATGCGCAGTACGGCCGGCGCGGGAGCGCGCCTCATTTAAATGGGAATCGCCCCCATGAAATGAGGAACGCCTTGCGCCGGCGGAATTTAAGTTACACGGCCAGAAATTTCTAGGTAAGTGCTTTGTGGATCGGGCACTTAGGTAGAAATTTTAAGGCAGTGTAACTTAAATTAGAATTTCGCCGTTACGCCGGGTCTTTGTGGATTTGGCCCTTAGTTTTTAGAATTTCTACTTCTATTCTTTTTTTCCATTCTCTGCTGTATTCTTCTGTGACCGCAGGTTGCACAGCTCCAGAGAGTGTGCCTATGACAGCCTAGGCATACATGGTGTGGGTTGAATGATACTGGGCGTCATTCAACCCAAAAGATGAGACATAGCCAGGAACTGTGGAGGATGGTGTTGGTGTTTTTATTTTTATTTTTTTGATGGGGAACAATGAAAAAAAATCTGAAGTTGTGCTTTCAGAATGAACATGCAGATTCCTAAATAAATCCAATGGTGTTTGGTTCCTTTGTACATTTTACATTTTTGACACAGTATAGGTAACAGCTATTTGTCAGTCAATGACCTCTCCTAAAAGTACATTATTTATATTTTGAATGTAACTGTCTCAGGGTCACGCCATTGTTTGACTGCTCTGCCCAGCAGCAGCTGTATGCTTATTAGCACCAGCTTCCCACCAAACAGACCTGCCTGTAAAATCATCACTCAGCAGTTTTTATGCAAATTGCTGTAGGAGTGCCATATAGGCAGCTATAAAGTGACATCTGTGAGCCTCAGCACTTTTTAAATACCTGTAGGTATTTTTTTTTTATTATTATTATTTACAAGTTCTGGTTTGCTGTGTCAAAGTTTAACAAATGATAAATTATGATTTGTTCTTTTATAAATATACATTTGGGAGAACTTCTAAGCTACCTGTCACATAGAAAACATACACAACAGGCTAGATTTAAATTGCTGCAGTTCTTTAAAATACACGATTGTCAAATGTAAATCAGGGAATCGGTTATTGTATTTAACACATGAACAAGGCACGGTTTACATTTTCTTTTAAACATGGCTTCAGCAGCACTCAGAAAGACCCCATTGCATGGACTGTAAGCAATGCAATAGGGTGATTAGTTAACCACTTAAGCCCCGGGCCATTTGGCTGGCCAAAGACCAGAGCACTTTTTGCGATTCGGCACTGCGTCGCTTTAACTGACAATTGCGCGGTCGTGCGACGTGGCTCCCAAACAAAATTGATGTCACCTTTTCCCCCCACAAATAGAGCTTTCTTTTTGTGGTATTTGATCACCTCTGTGGTTTTTATTTTTTGTGCTATACATTTTGAAAAAAATTCAAAATTTTTTACTTGTTGCTATAATAAATATCCCCCAAAAATATATATAACAATTTGTTTTCCCCTCAGTTTAGGCCGATACGTATTCTTCTACATATTTTTGATAAAAAAAATCGCAATAAGCGTTTATCGATTGGTTTGCGCAAAAGTTATAGCGTCTACAAAATAGGGGATAGCTTTATGGCATTTTTATTAATATTTTTTTTTTACTAGTAATGACGGTGATCAGCGACTTTTATCTTGACTGCGACATTATAGCGGACACTTTTGACGGCATTTTGGGACCATTGTCATTGATACAGCGAACAGTGCTATACAAATGCACTGATTACTGTAAAAATGACACTGGCAAGGAATGTGTTAACCAGTAAGGGCCACTGAAAGGGGTTAGGTGTGTTCTAGGGAGTGCTTCTAACTGTAAGGGGGATGGGCTGTGTGTGACACAACACTGATCACCACTCCCGATTACAGGGAGCTGTGATCAGTGTCACTAGGAAGAATGGGGAAATGCTTGTTTACATGAGCATTTCCCTGTTCTTCCTCTCCGTGAGATGATCGCGGGTATCTTTGCGGACATCGAGTCCGCGGGACCACGGTCGGAGTCACGGAGCTTGCAGGGCGTGCACGGCCACGATGCCACATCTTATATGCAACGTATAAATATGTCAATCTGCCCATCTGTGCCATTCTGCCAACGTATATCGGCGTGAGCCTGTCGTCAATCGGTTAAGGTATGACTAAAGTCTTTTTTTTTTTAGTTTTGGATAGAACGGAGAGGGATTAGAACACCTGTCAGCTTTTATTGCTGTCTGTGCCCCCGTTAGGGGATTCACTTTCTCTATTTGTCATGTTTACTGTAAAGTAAAGAAAATCCCAAGTTGTCCCAAGAAGAGGGGAAATCTTCCAATGTGGACACTAGTTCCAGTGACAGGTGTTTCGTTCACTTTGGAGGAATCTTCTCTCACTTCTTGTTGTTGTTATGGAACAGAAAGGGAAGGGAAATCTCCCCAATTAGACACAGATGGCAAAAAAGTTGGGTTATAACCCTCCTTTACTCTATCCAAGATAATAAAAAAAGCTTTGTCCCAGGGGCGGACTGACAACTCATGGGGCCCCCGGGCAATAGAAGATTTTGGGGCCCCTGGGCTTACAGATGGCCACCACGCCAGGAGGCAGTGCAGAGGCGGGGAAGCTAAAATCTTGGGATTTTCACATCAAAAGCATGTCGGTTTCGGACATATCAGGGACAGATGTAAAAAAAACATAGATTTTTACATCCTGTCCCTGGTTTTACTGAGCCTGGCAACCCTGATGGGGTCCCCTAGTGGCATGGGGCCCTCGGGCAGTGCCAGAGTGACTCAATGGTCAGTCCGCCCCTGCTTTGTCCTGAATTTGACTTTAAGTTTGCAACTTAAAGTAGAATTTTGGTTGAAATTGACATTTTTTGCTTTTATCCATCCTTGTTATGGTTAGTGGGCTCAAATCAATAATTATTTTTGAGCATAGGGATGAGTAAGTTCAAAGAACAAGAATAAAAAAATCTTTCTTGAATGAACAAAATTTTAACTGTCAATGTGGTTTTTGTTCAGGAAAAATTGTACATATTGTGATGAGCATCTACTGTATATATTTGAATGCACAAAGAAACCTGTGAATTCAATTCAAGTAGCAAGACTGGACAAACATTTAAAGGATTTTGAGCGAATCTAGTTGACTCGATGATGGCAAGATCAAATATTCTGAAAACAAATTTTCTGAATTTCTGTATGAACGTTCAAATGAAATTCTACTGCCAAGTATGTTTGTTTGCTGACTCTTTCAATTTTTTTCTTTCAGACTTTGTGAACTGGATTGAGCCACAAGTTATTGAGAGTGATCAACTTACATCACTCTGGAACGTCCAGATGCCTTATCCCCAGGAAGCCTACCCCCACTACGGCCAAAATCTAGATGGCACAGCACCTTGTCCAACACCATGCCCAATGCCAGAAGAGCTGTACAACACTGAGGTAAGGATGGCGATAAATACACTAGTTCCAGGTTTCAATGTCCTAATTGATTGGTATAAGAATTTGTTGCCTGTGAAGATGCCTATCTATAATTAGTAGGCAACAGTATATGTGAAGTTGCATAGTAGAACTCTAATCAAGCAACAGCAGGGTAATATTAGATGTATGGAAATTGGCAAATTAAGATACCACGTGTAGGAGACTTATTTGAAGATATCTATGAATTTTCAAAATCTGAGAAGTACACCTGACTATCTACCTTATGTACAAATATGAGTTGAGTCATAAAATCCCAATTGTATGACTTTACTATGTTCTGTACTCGTGTCTTTTTAATTTTTTAATTATAAAAAAAATAATAAAAATAATCTATTGCCTGTAACAAGAAAATCTAGCTATCCTTCTGCAAAAAGTACATTAAATAGAAAATCATCTGATTACTTAATACAAGCCCAAAATCACACAGTGATTTGACAAATGTGTATGGATATACAGTATCTTACAAAAGTGAGTACACCCCTCACATTTTTGTAAATATTTTATTATATCTTTTCATGTGACAACACTGAAGAAATTACACTGCTACAATGTAAAGTAGTGAGTGTGCAGCTTGTATAACAGTGTAAAATGACTGTCCCCTCAAAATAACTCAACACACAGCCATTAATGTGTAAACTGCTGGCAACAAAGGTGAGTACACCCCCTAAGTTAAAATTTCCAAAGTGCCCAAATTGGGCCCGAAGTGTCAATATTTTGTGTGGCCAACAATATTTTCCAGCGCTGCCCTAACCCTCTTGGGCATGGAGCTCACCATAGCTCATTTTAGAGGTGTTTTTGGGGTCGTTATGTTGGAATTCATGTTTCCCTCAATGAACTGTAGCTCCCCAGTGTCGGCAGCACTCATGCACTTCCAGACCCTGACACTCCCACCACCATGCTTGACTGTATTCAAGACACACTTGTCAGTGTACTCCTTACCTGGTTGCCACCACACACGCTTGACACCATCTGTAATCCATGTCCCTAGTCTGCTTGTCTTTAGCAAACTGTTTGCAGGCTTTCTTGTGCATCATCTTTAGAAGAGGCTTCTTTCTGGGATGACAGCCATGCAGACCAATTTGATGCAGTGTGTGGCATATGGTCTGAGCACTGACAGGCTGACTCCCCACCCCTTCAACCTCTGCAGCAATGCTCATAGCACTAATATGTCTATTTCCCAAAGACAACCTATGGATATGACACTGAGCATGTGCACTCAACTTCTTTGGTCGACCAGGGTGAGGCCTGTTCTTAGTGGAACCTGTCCTGTCAAACTGCTGTATGGTGAAGCTTAGTTTCAGAGTCTTGGCAATCTTCTTATAGCCTAGGTCATCTTCATGTAGAGCAACAATTCTTTCTTTCAGATCCTCAGAGTTTTCATTACCATGAGGTGCCATGTTGAACTTCTAGTGACTAGTATGAGAGACTGAGAGTGATAACACCAAAATGTAACACACCTGCTTCCCATTCACACCTGAGACCTTGTAACCAATGTTAATTTTGTCGACTAAAACATTTTAGTCAACAAAATGAATACTATTTTAGTAGACTAAAATACGACTTAAACGAAAACAATTGAGATGACTAAAATATGACTAAAACTAAAATGGCATTTTAGTCAAAAGACTAAAATGGGACTAAAACTAAAATGCCATTTTAGTCAAAAGACTAAAACTAAAGTGAAATTTTACATCAAAATTTACACTGGTCTGTAGTGCATGTTTATACCACAATACCATTAATAATAACATATGAGATGTTTCACTCCAGCAGTATATAATGAGTTTGGAAATTGTACAGAAATGTTCACTAATTGTAATTACAATTTAATTATACCCATTAGATTTTAATCGACAAAAATTCGTTTTAGTCGACTAAAATGTACTAAAGATTTAGTTGACTAAATACAACTAAAACTAAAACAATTGCAGAAGACTAAAATGGGACTAAAACTAAAATGCCATTTTAGTCCTTAGACTAAGACTAAAACTAAATCGAAATTTGCTGCCAAAATTAACACTGCTTGTAACACACATGACACCGGGGAGTAAAAAATGGCTAATTGGGCCCAATTTGGAAGTTTTCACTTAGGGGTGTACTCACTTTTGTTGCCAGCGGTTTAGACATTAACCTCCCTGGCGGTATTCCAGAGTGTGGCTCTGGGTGCATTTTCAGTACCAAAAGCGGTAACCCTGAGCCACACTTGGGATTGCATCGCCGGATCCATGTACAGCTTACTTACCTTGTACCCTGGATCCTTCAATGTCTTCCCGCTGTGTCTGGGAGCCATGTCTCTGCTCGATTCACAGTGCCGAGCTCCGTTCCCTGAGGGCGGAGCGATGTACAGGGGACGGAGCTTGGCGCCAAATAAAAAAAGTAAAAAAAAAAACACAATACATATTATATATTACATTACTGTATCAAATAGTTTCACATCCCTAGTTGTCCAGTGCCCTGCATGCAGTTTTATAATATATATATTATATATATATCTATATATATATATATATATATATATATATATATATATATATATACTGTTCTTTCTGCCTGGAAACTGGAGATTGTCCATTGCAACCAAATAGTGTCCCTTAACGTCAAAAGTGCTTTTAGACCAATTAGAAAACAGCAATAATAAATTAAAATCACTTGCAGAATTGAGTAATAGTTATTTTAGGGGAAATTCATCATCAAACACTGAAAGTAATGACAGCGACAATTCTGCAACTGAGCAAATTTCAGTGTTTTTGATTTGATTACATTATTGAATACATTTTATTATTATTATTATATTATTATTTGTTATAATTATTTATAGTTATTATATTATACTTTATGATTTTGTGTTTCAAACTTTATCATACATCCCGGGTATGATAAAGTTTGAAACACAAAGTCTACTAGACTCTTGTTTGGACAGATTTAAGTGAATTATGTACCGCTTTAGGCATAAAAAATCAGACATAATCATACCACCAGGGAGTGTGTTGAGTTATTTTGAGGGGACAGCAAATTTACACTGTTATGCAAGCTGTGCACTCACTACTTTAACATTGTAACAATGTGTAATTTCTTCAGTGTTGTCACAAAATATTTACAAAAATGTGAGATACTATACATGAGACGTATTTATATGGCCATTTATATGGATTGAGTGATGATCTTTGCCTATATTTAGCGTCTAATTTTACTGGCATCAGATTTTACCATGAGTGGAGTGGTTTGGGCAACTGGAATATTTGTTTTTTTAACTAAAGGAAGGAATCTGTTGCTTTTGTTTTGCAATCAGAGTTGGATAGAACATTTTCTCACTGTTAATACTTTACTTAGGCACTATCCTGTCCTGCCTTGCTATATAATGTAGCTAAGGCACTCCTGGCTGTTATTGCTCGCCCCCACCATAACAGGAGCAAGCTCTTTCTCTAAATCACTCTTCCCCTTGCATGTACTTTTTTCCCGTGGCAATATGTCTTAGGTCAGCGATGCTGTGATGGAGGAGATAGTGGAGGTATAGATATGTATATAGGGGATATTGACTTGGCTTGACGTGTGTACAATCAGCTTGCCTATGCATGATTCAAACATCATCCCTGCTGAACTGGCCGAGATTCAAACGTCTATGGCAGACTTTAGTGTGGGCAGATGCTACGAACGCTCGGTTATTTGATGGTAGAACAAAACAAGTGATTATTACATCTTAGTAACTATGCTGCCTATCTGTTTCCACATATGTTGCAGCTGCACTTGTTATGCAGAAACTATAATGGTTTTGGGTGAATTTAATATTTGCTGTAGATTTATTATTCAGATAACACAGTCCTGTATCTCAAGTCATGTAAACAATCGCATATTTACTTTTCCCCCCAGATAATCAACTTATACCCACAGGCCTATCAGTTACTGTGCAATGTCAGCAGCCAATCACTGTCCGAGGAAGAAGACTTTCGGGAGATACCAAGTCTAGAGGTGTCAGATAGCGACACTGATGATTCGCAAGCATGCTATGAACCGGGTATTTAATCTATTACATTATTTTACACTTTTAAAACTACTATAACTATTATAAATAAATATATTGGTCTTTGAATTATTTTATTTTTTTATGTTACAAGGTTTTTCTAATTTTTTTTTTAACTAAAACATTTGATACATAGTACACCCATGACACAGGATCTGCAGAGTATTCTATGGTATGTCTTCTGAAAAGAGAGCACAACAGTAGCTTTTTTCTTTACGACTATCTCTACTTTAGCTGAAGCTGTACAAAGAAGGGTGAAGGGGGACACATTTTTCAGTTTGATTTTATTCAGCTGTAAAGCTTGTGCCCCTTTGGGATACTAATCGATCAATATTCTATTAATAATCTATAGGAAAACCAGACTTGCATTTCTGTAAACTTTACTGGAGCTTCTGAAAAGTGAGAAACAAATACAGGGAAACAATTACATTACAGCCTTTTTAATCCCTTTGTTTATCAGTTAACATAATTTCTGTAGTGTTCAAAAGGGCAAAAATGATAATCATGACCTCACAAACAGTTGACAGTGATAACTGATTGGCTGTCTTTATATTTATATTCTGCATGCAAGATAACTAAATATAAAACAGAAAAGTGATGATTATATGGCTGTCACATAAATCACAGACTAATGAACAACATCATGTTCCAATAAATCAGTATTATATATGGCTATTATAAAGCAATATAGCACATAGCTATGTAAATCCTTTACAGTGGACTTTGTCCAAGCCATTGAAAAAAACATTTTTGGGGGGAGATAAATAAAAAAAACACATTCTGATGCCTAAAGCTAATCCAACTAATTAAACTGCAATAGACCAGCAGTATATTAGGGGATTATGAAAGCATTTTTGAAAAATTAACAACCTGATGATAGAGGGTCATTCTTTAACACACATGGTCTTGTGTATTAGCATGTGTATTGAGTATTGAGAATGATCATTATCTAGCTAGATAGTTAGTCAGATTGGAAAAAGACACAAGCCCATCTGGTTCAACCAATATAAAAAAAAGAAAGAAAACCACCATATACAGAATTCTATACACGTAGCTGTTCGATCCAGAGGAAGGCAAAAAAAAACTATGAAGCATGATCCAATTTGCACCAGCAGCAGAAAAATGATCTTGGATATTTCCTGGATCACCAATCTCTGGTGTTATTACCTCCAAATGTTAATATCCAATTAAAAAATGGTTTAGCTCTTAATCAGATTTAAGCATGAAAATGGTGGCTGTTTGACCAATTATTCTTTACCTAACTTTCCCTGATTAAAGTGAGCGGCCTATTTTACATAACCAGTGCTCCCATATTGCTTTAAATTTTTTGAGGTTACCCCTTCTAATCCATGTTCCCCTTTCCTTCCCAATTGTGCTATTCATTACGTTAAACCATTCCTCTACTGTGGGTGGATTTTGTGCTTGCCATTTTAGTGCGATCAATTTCCTCGCCTGGAACAGGCATCTTATAACTGCTACTAATATATCCCTCTGCCCCATTCCCTCCTCAATGCATCCTAATAGACAAACCCTGGCTTCAGGTTCCAGAGTGGTTCCAAAGGTTGCATTTATAATGTCCAGAATCTTAGCCCAATATCTATGCAGTTTTGGGCATTTCCACATCATGTGGATGAGGTCCCCTGTATTTTGACATCTGGGACATTTGTCATCTGACTTCCATCCAAATCCATATAATTTCTTGGGGGTATAGTAGACCCTGTGGAGGAGAAACAAGTGAGAAACCCGTTGTGAGGGGGCTAATGAAACCACTGTCCCTAGTTCCAGTATCCTGTCCCATTGGTCATTTGTTATGAGTCCAATATCCTCCTCCCACCTCTGTTTCTTCTTGCTCAGCTTCTCTTTTCCTATTAACTGATCGCTGATCCGTTCGTACAGTTCTGATATAAGACCTTTCAAGACCCCCGTCTTGATTAGTCTTTGGAGATGCGTGAGCTTTTGCCATCTTACCGGCTGTAATTTAAATTGGGCTTGTAATGCGTGTCTAACCTGCAAATAGGCAAAAAACATAGAATTTGGGATGCCATATTCCCGACTTAGCTCTGAGAAGGGTTTTAATGTGCAGTCTGTATAGAGTTGTGCCACTCTGGTTATCCCACGTTTATCCCATTCTTTTAATTTTCCCATGGCCAAAATTTCTTTTAAGTTATTGTTTTCCCATAGTGGGGAGTATTCTGTTAATCCTTTATAGCCCAAGGCAAGTTTTCCCACTTGCCATATTCTAACCATCATCTTTACTGTTGGACTTTTTACCGAGAAAGAGTTGGCCTCTAAGGTCTCTATTACCGATCTATGAGGAGACCCTCTTAGTATAATTTTCCCACTTGCATTACCTCCCCCCTCTATGCTACACCCCCCCAAATGCTGCAACTGCGCCGCCAAAAAATAGCTATACGGATGCGGGACCGATAGCCCTCCTCTGTCTGTTGGCAGTTGCAGTGTTCGGAGACTGATCCTCCGCATCGTATCTTTAGTTTGAATCCTCAAACCAAGATACGACGGCATCTGGGTAAGATCCAAAAGGCGTACGGCTTCGTACGCCTTCGGATCTTAGATGCAATACTTCGGCGCCCGCTGGGTGGAGTTCGCGTCGCTTTCCGCGTCGGGTATGCAAATTAGCAATTTACGACGATCCACAAACGTACGCGCGGCCGTCGCATTTTCTAACGTCGTCTGTAGTCAGCTTTTTCCGGCGTATAGTTAAAGCTGGTATTTTGTGGCGTATAGATAGACTTGCCATGTTAAGTATGGCCGTCGTTCCCGCGTCGAAATTTGAATTTTTTTTATTTTTTGCGTAAGTCGTCCGTGAATAGGGATGGACGTAACTCACGTCTAAGTTAAAAAAATTACGTCCTTGCGATGTCATTTAGCGCAATGCACGGCGGGAAATTTCGGGACGACGCATGCGCAGTTCATTCGGGGCGGGGACGCGCTTCATTTAAATAAAACCCGCCCCCAACCCGCCCAATTTGAAATCCGCCGCCAGAAATACACTACGCCGCTATAACTTACGGCGCAAACTCGCTGAGGATTCGAATATACGCCAGGTAAGGTACGGCGGCGTCGTGTATCTCTGATACGCTGCGCCGATCGCAATGTATGTGGATCTGGCCCTAAATAATTAAATTATATCTAGTAGCTCCATGCCATGTTAGAACCACCGAACTATCAGATTTAATTATAAATGACAGATGGATACTAAAATTCTTACATTTCTTTGGTAATTCTGGGTAAATGTTGATACAGCTTGCTACATAAATCCAATTATTTTCCTAATATCTGCTTCTATGAATGGTCATTGGTCTTCAGAGAGGACTTAATGCAGATGTTAGAAGTTTGTTCATTCAAAACATATTAATTATAACTATATAAAATACATGACTAAAACTAACAAGTTGGAATGCATTACGTACATACAGTATCTCACAAAAGTGAGTACACCCCTCACATTTTTGTAAATATTTTATTATATATTTTTATTTGACAACACTGAAGAAATTACACTTTGTACAATTACAATGTAAAGTAGTGAGTGTACAGCTTGTATAACAGTGTAAATTTGCTGTCCCCTCAAAATAACTTAACACACAGCCATTAATGTCTAAACCGCTGGCAACAAAAGTGAGTACACCCCTAAGTGAAAACGTCCAAATTGGGCCCAAAGTGTCAATATTATATGTGACCACCATTATTTTCCAGCACTGCCTTAACCCTCTTGGGCATGGAGTTCACCAGAGCTTTAGAGGTTGCCCGCTGGAGTCCTCTTCCACTCCTCCATGACGACATCAGGGAGCTGGTCGATGTTAGAGACCTTGTGTTCCTCCACCTTCCGTTTGAGGATGCCCCACAGATGCTCAATAGGGTTTAGGTCTGGAGACATGCTTGGCCAGTCCATCACCTTTTCCCTCAGGTTCTTTAGAAAGACAGTGGTCATCTTGAAGGTGTGTTTGGGGTCATTATGTTGGAATACTGCCCTGCGGCCCAGTCACTGAAGGGAGGGGGATCATGCTCTGCTTTAGTATGTAACAGCAAATGTTAGCATTCATGGCTCCCCTCATGGAACTGTAGCTCCCCAGTGCCGGCAGCACTCATGTAGTCGCAGACCATGACACTCCCATTCTTGACTGTATTCAAGGAATACTTGTCTTTGTATTCCTCACCTGGTTGCCGCCACACACGTTTGACATCATCTGAACCAAATAAGTTTATCTTGGTCTCATCAGACCACAGGACATGGTTCCAGTAATCCATGTCCTTAGTCTGCTTGTCTTCAGCAAACTGTTTGCAAGCTTTCTTGTGCTTCATCTTTATTAGAGGCTTTCTTTTGGGATGACAGCAATGCAGATCAATTTGATGCAGTGTGCGTCGTATGGTCTGAGCACTGACAGGCTGACCCCCCACCCCGCAATGCAGTGCACAGTGAGGTGAGGCCTGCATTGGGCACAGTGAGGTGAGGCATGCAATGGGCACAGTGAGGTTTGAAAAAAGTAAAGCCTGTTCCTGTCAGCGGTTGTTCCGGCTACCCCTCAGCTTCTAGACAGACTAGTCAGAAGGGGGTCATCTTATACGGCGAGTACTGTAAATCCCAAAACCAACCTTTTAGCTGGAAAATTAGGGGGTTGTCTTATACGCCGGCAAATACGGTAATCAAATATTTACAAAAATGTGAGGGGTTTACTCACTTTTGTGAAATACTGTATATTTCTTATTTTTTTTATTTCTGGGGAAGCAACCATTAAAAACCACTGGGAAAATTATCATTCTTCATTTACTTACATACAGAGAATATTCCTAAAGCTACATGTTTTTTTTTTTATTATTATTTAAATCTAGATCCCTTACACCCTCCTTTTTCCCTTTGTAAAGCCTCTATTTGTACTACTGACTTGGCAAGGCCCACTTACTACCCTGGCATAAAGCCGAACCCCAGCTGTAATATGCCATTGGTCTAAACATGCACGTTTCTTTTGGTGCCATCTGAAAAATGTTTAATTTCCTTTTTTAATTAAATTAAATTACATTTTTTATGTAATATCTTTGTTTTGTTGAAGGTGTTGAAGGTGTTCGTAAGAAGGTTCGATTGTACAAATTTCTTCTGGAACTCCTACAGAATGGCGACATGCGAGATTGCATATGGTGGTTGGACCGTGAGAGGGGGACCTTCCAATTTTCATCCAAGCACAAAGAAGTGCTTGCTCATCGATGGGGTCAGCAAAAAGGAAATCGCAAAAAAATGACTTACCAGAAGATGGCACGTGCTCTGAGGAACTATGGCAAGACTGGAGAGATCAGGAAAGTCAAGAAGAAGCTGACTTATCAGTTTGACAGTGTGTTGCTCGGTGACAGGAAGACAGAGACCACCATCCATTCACACTTGTAAGCCATCCAGCACTTCCCAAGACTCTGTTCTTGCAGCTTTTTTTGTATCTGAAAAGTTTAGCGGGCATTATGCTATCAAGTAAATTTGACTAACTACATTATCAGTAGCATCGCTGAATGGCAGTCCACAGGGGCATATTCACTAACTAATGGCTGGATGGAAGGGAAGGAGCAAGCTTTGGCAATCGATCTTCTTCACTTGTGGTGTATGGCTTTCTGAAGGACTCTGTATAGAAAAACCAAAAGCAAAGCAATGACTTGTACAAGAAAATAAACTCTTTACGGAGATTTGACCACAAATAAATAGATGCATGATATCATTGGATATTTTTATGCAAACAAAATGTTCTGTGCCATCTATAACTGCCAGTGCTTTTTAATCATCTGGCTTCTATGTGCTATTGAATAATGGTAACTAAATATATTCCTTCTTTTTTAAGCTTTTTTTTAAGCTACATACATTTTTAGAGATAGTAGTTTTGTTACAGTAGGATACAACACAGTCCCAGTATGCTCTCCAGCATAAATGTGTTATTTTATGGCATGTACAAAAAACACATTTTCTTGTCTTTAGAAAGTTACTATGATAACACAATGTAGCTAGAGTAATAGCAATGTGTTCAGTAGATGTTACAAAACAAAACATGTACCATCTATAGTCATCTGAAGGTGGAAACCTCTTTTAAGTCTTTAAACTACCAGTTATTTATGTGGATATTACTGATAGTGTGACTTTGTTAAAACAAATCTTCATCAACCCCATAGGAATTTGCCAAGAATTGAATGGATCATATGGATCCGCCACAACTTTTTTTTTTAATGGTGGCTTCTAAGGTGCAGAGTTGAAGACTAGCCCTGCCACTAACCATGTTCTTCCTTATCTTATTATTGTGTACAGGTTTGGCTTTTCGGGTGATGCCATTTAATTCTTCACATATCTTTCTCATTTCCTTTCTTCCATATTGGATAGATTAGGGATAAGTCGTAAACAAATACTAATCATTTAGACTGTCTGTACAAGTAATATTATTTTAAACAGAGCATGGGTCATTTTAATTCATAAACCAATAGCTTGTCAATTTTTTAATTTTTATAAAATCAATGAGACAAGACGGCCATAAGTTTTAATCAAATTATGATGGACTAGGAAAGTGACATTACTGAAGCCATTTTGGTAATAAAATCTTCACTGCTATCACTTTCTGTTGAACAGATAGGTCACATTTTCATGAATGTTGATTAAGTCTAAAATATGGCTGCTGCTACTATGAGTGCATTTGCTATTCTTCAAGAGTATATATATTAAAATTAATAAATGTATGATTAAATTTGATCAATCTTTGTATGGAGCCCACTAAGGTGCAGCCTTTTAAATTGATTTTATTTTTTAAAACAACTTGCATTGAAGTCAAACTGTAGACAGACATTCAAACCAACAAAACCTGAAAGGTCTTATTTATGAGCAGTGTGCTAAATGAAAAATAGTACATAGCAACCATTCAGCTTCCAACTGTTATTTCAACAGTCCAGAGTTGAAAATTAAACAAGGATTCATTTTTTTCTAACACACTTTTTACACATAAGCCCTGGGGGCTTGTATAAATACATTCCTACCCTTGCGCTATATGTAAGGTATTTGTCATGCAATAGGGCGCACAATCTGTAACTCTAATAAGAATTGGTGGTGCCCATCAGTAATGGCAACATCACCCTGAGCTACTGCGCTTTGGCATGCAGGATTTTTGGTGCACTATCATAAAATGTGCCAAATCTGTGAATAAAAATAAAAAAGTCTATGGCAAAGTGAGACTTACCTGCACCAAAACTGCAGGTACGCAATGCTACACCTGCCCTGTGGCCAAAGCGCAGTGGGACAGTGTGAAGCTGCCCTAAGAAGATGTGCTATCACAGGCCAAGAGTTCAGAAAATTTATAAAACTTCATTCAAATTTTTAAAGAAGAGTGTAGCTCCCTTGAGGAGTGCTGTTGCAGTGGAACAAAGAAGGGTGACTATGTCAGAGTAGATTGTCCTATTTCTTTCTCTACAATCAGCAACATTTTATTGTTTCCTTAGTCACAATGGAATACAAGCAATGATTGATATTTACAAACTTAATTTGCTATACTGCCTTATAATATGAACATTGTTATAGGTTTTATGTATATATTTGTGAAAAAAGTATGTTAATATATAAATAGATGTAAATTGTCATCCATTTTTCCAAATAAATTGAGTGAGTGTGTGTTAAATATACGTGTCCTTTAAGGTGTTGTTAAACCCAGATTATGAAAAATTCTCATTATATGCTATATAAAAGAGTGTTCATACTCACATAGCCACTAAAGCATTTGTTTTGTGTAGAGCAAAATATATCCGGTTGATCCTGCCTTCAGCTGTCCCTGCCATCTTCTCTGTGTCCCCACTGCAGATTAAGATTGTATAGACCAGCTGTAGTGCTCTACGGAGCATGCTCATTTTCAGTTTCCTTCTAAGCTATTTCCTCCTTTTTCTTATCTTTGCAGCCCACATGACTATAGAGCCACACTTGTAGGCGTACACAAAGTGGTAAACAACACTACCCTCCCTCCTTCCTTCTCCATTACCTCCTGTTGCTGAACACTATGTGGCTGATTTACTATTAACAGTGCGCTGCGCTGGTTCATGGCTAAATGAGTGCGCCGGATGAATCCTTAATTAGGTGCATGCACCTGCGCAGCAGCCAGTGCAATGCAAGTAATATATAAAGCCGCCAAACTCCCTTTAGAAGTCTATGGGAGAAATCAAAAGTGTTAATTTTAAAGGTTAATATGCTAGTTTTTGTCCTAAAAAGAGTCCTGCCCCAGGGGACATGTATCAATGCTTTTTTTATTTTTTTAAATGGCCGTTTTTTCGGGAGCAGTGAATTTAATAATGCTTAAAGTGCAACAATAAAAGTGAAATATTTCTTTAAAATTTCGTACCTAGGGGGGGTGTAAAGTAAGCATGTGAAAAGGCGCATGTTTCCCGTACTTAGAACTGTCCCTGCACAAAATGACATTCTGAAGGAAAAAAAGTAATTAAAAAAAATCACTCGCGGCTATAATGAATTGTCGGCTCTGTGCAATTCTGAGAGAATTCACCCCTAAAAAAAAAAAAAAAAAAGTGTGGGGTTCCCCCAAACTCCATTACCAGGTCTGGTATGGATATTAAGGGGAACCCCGTCGTAAAAAAAAATGACTTGGGGGTTCCCCCCAAATATCCATACCAGGCCCTTAAGGTCTGGTATGTATTTTAAGGGGAACTCCACCCAAAATGTAAAAAAAAATGTTGTGGACCCTTAATATCCATACCAGACCTGAAGGGCCTGGTAATTGGATTTGGGGGGACCCCCACGTGTTTTTTTTTATGAGCAATGACGGTATTCTTTATAGCCATGAGTACTTTTAAATTACTTTTTTTCCCCTTCAGAAATTACATCTTGTACAGGGACAGTTCTAAGCATGGAAAACATGCGCTACTTCACAGGCATGCTATACCCCCCCCCCCCTATGAAATGTAAAGGAATATTTCACTTTTATTGTTTCACTTTAACCACTTCCATACCCTGCCTATTCTGGCACTTCTCTCCTTCATGTAAAAATTATATTTTGTTCCTGGAAAATTACTCAGGACCCCCAAACATTATATATATTTTTTTTAGTAGACACCCTAGGGAATAAAGTGGCGGTCATTAACTTTTTTTATTTCCAACGGTAGTTGCGCAATAATTTTTCAAACGCCTTTTTTTTTTGCCAAAAAAACGGTTTCATGAATTAAAAAATAACAAAGCAGTAAAGTTAGCCCAATTTTTAGGGATAATGTGAAAGACGATGTTACACCGAGTAAATAGATACCTAACTTGTCACGCTTTAATATTGCACACACTCATGGAATGGCACCAAACTTTGGGGCTTAAAAATCTCCATAGGCAACGCTTTTTTTTTTTTTTTACAGGTTACCAGTTTAGAGTTACAGATGAGGTCTAGTGCTACAATTATTGCTTGCGCTCTAACGCACGCGTCAATACCTCACATGTGTGGTTTAAACGGCGTTTACATATGTGGGCGGGACTTACATGCGTGTTCGCTTCTGAGTGCGAGCTACTAGGGACAGGGGCGTTTTAATTTTTTTTTTTACGTAATATTTTTTTTTCTTGCACTTTTTTGGCCCTTTTTTTGATCACTTTTATTCCTATTACAAGGAATGTAAACATCCCTTGTAATAGGACTAGTGTGTGACAGGTCCTCTTTATGGAGAGAGGCAGGGTCAATAAGACCCCACATCTGTCCTCCAGGCTGGAAAGCATGAGATCGGAAAAAAAAAACACTGATTTCATGCTTTCAGCCGCAATCATGTTCGTTCAGCACAGTGGTGTAGTGGATAGCACTTTCACCTAGCAGCAAAAAGGGTTGCTGGTTTGAATCCCGCCCGTGACACCATCTGCCTGGAGTTTGCATGTTCTTCCTGTGCCTGCGTGGGTTTCCTCCCACAATCTAAAAACATGCTGTAAATCAGATCCTGTCTAAATAAGCCCTAATATGCAGTAGTATATTTAGGTTTTGTGCTGCCCTAGGCCTGACTAAACTAAACTTCTGCGCCTCCTTATAGAAACATGATCCACCCCTTCCTGTCAAGGCCACACCCTGTTTTTTTATGACCCGCCCAGAAATTTTCGGGGGGGGGGGGGGAACACACACACACACTAGTTCTGGGGGGGAGGGGGGCACTGGATTCCCTTAATTTGCATAGTTTTTCTCTCACTTCCTGTTTGGCTATGGGGCAGGAAGTGAAGGCAAATCTCCGCAATTGGACAGGGATGGTACAAAATAAACTGACAGGGGCTATAACCCTCCCTCCCTCACTCTATCCAAAATGAAATGTTGATTATAGTTCTACTTTAAGCACAAATTTCTGATAATTTTATTGCGAGGACTAAAAAAATATAACCATGTCAATATGCCAGGATACAGCATTGCTAATATGTATGAATGTGTGTTAGGGACCCCCACAAACACCACCCAATGTTTAAATAAACAATATTCTTCATTTGCAAATAAGTATCATCTGCTAATTTTTTGGGGATGTCTGCACCCCTGATAGGGTGAAGACACCTCACAAATTGTGTCACTTTCTACTTCAAATTCATTCCCTTCCTGTAACATAGCCAAACAGGAAGTGAGGGTAAAACCTTACTAATGTATTTTCTTGGGGACACACAGATCAATCTAAATAGTTTCCCATTATGTAAATTGCACTCTAGCATTTTGCTGTGTACACCCCAAATTATTATGGATCTTGGACTTTGGGGTCCATTTACTAAAGGCAAATCCACTTTGCACTACAAGTCGACAAGCAAGGAAGAAAACAAACAAAAAAAAAACTTTGCTTCTACCGGATTGGATGTTAAAATCATCAGTGCTTCCCCTCTGATTTTCAGAGACTACGCTTGTACTGTAGAGTGGCTTTGCCTTTACTAAACCCCAAACTAACTAATCATTTGGGGTGTACACAGTGGCGTAGCGTGGGTTGTCAGCACCCAGGGCAGGGCAAGAGATTTGCGCCCCTAACCTGCGGACTTTTAGCAGTCCCTTCTGCTAGTACAGTAGTACTGATCAACCTGATTCCTATACCGACCTACCTGACCACTATAATAACCTACTGGATTCCTATACTGACCTGCCTGATTCCGACACTCACCACTAAACTGACCAATCTGATTTCTACACTAACCACTACACTGACCTACCTGATTCTTACCTGATTCCTATACTGACCACTACACTGACCCACCTGATTCCTACACTGTCCACTACACACATTATTATTGCTTACTAATTAGTTGCTAGAGGTTACTGCACATCATTACTACAAACTGATTTTCTTTTTGCACTTTTTTGGCCGTTTTTTTTTTTTGATCACTTTTATTCCTATTTCAAGGAATGTAAACATCCCTTGTAATAGGACTAGTGTGTGACAGGTCCTCTTTATGGAGAGAGGCAGGGTCAATAAGACATTTTATGAACAGACGATCAGGCATTTGTCCCCCTGACAGGACCGGGAGCTGTGTGTTTACACACACAACTCACGGTTCTCGCTCTGTAAAGAGCAATCGCGGGTGCACGGCAATGATCTCACCCGCCAGGCACCCGCGTCGGGACCAGGGGAGAGTGGGGGACGCTGATCATGAAGGGAAACTCCACACCAAATTTAAAACAAAAAAATGGCGTGGGTTCCCCTCCAGGAGCATACCAGGCCCTTAGGTTTGGAATGGATTGTAAGGGGGAAAACCTACGCCGAAAAAATGGCGTGGTGGCTCCCCCCATACCAAACCCTTATCCAAGCACGCCGTCTGGCCGGTCAGGAATGGGGGGTGGGGATGAACGAGCGCCCCCCCCTCCTGAGCCGTACCAGACTGCATGCCCTCAACATGGGGGAGTGTGTGCTTTGGGGCAGGAGGGGCACTGCACCCCCCACCCCAAAGTACTCTTGTCCCCATGTCGATGGGGACAAGGGCCTCTTCCTGACAACCCTGGCCGTTGGTTGTCGGAGTCTGCGGGTGGGGGGCTTATCAGAATCTGGGAGCCCCCTTTAATAAGGTGGCCCCCAGATACCGTCCCCCCACCCTATGTGAATGAGTATGGGGTACACCCCTACCCATTCACCTGGCGGAAAAATGTAAAGTTAAAAAAACACACTACACAGATTTTTTAAATAATGTATTAGTCAGTCTTTTGCCGGGGCCCCCACCCCCTTTAAGCTCTTTTACATTTGGGGTGCACCCGGTCTTCGTCGCTTACTGCTGGGGGGTGTGCCACCCCCCCCCCGGGCTTTTCAGCTGTCTTCCGCCGGGGCCCCCACCCCCCTTTAAGCTCTTTTACATTTGGCGGGTCTTCTCCACTGTCTTCCGCCGGGCTCCACCGCGGGGTCCGGTCTTCTCCTCCAATGTCTTCTCTCTTCCCTCTTCTGCCGGGCCGCCCAGGCTTCTCTCCGCTGTCTTCTCTCTTCCCTCTTCTGCCGGGCCGCACTCAGGCTTCTCTCTGCTGTCTTCTCTCTTCCCTCTTCTGCCTGGCTCCACCGCGGGGGCCGGGGCCTCTCCGCTGTCTTGTTCCTTCTTCTCTTTCAGCGATGTTGACACGACGAGCTCTCCCGCTGTAATGCCGTCTGAGCGTTGCGCAACGACTTATATAGGCATAGGGCGTCGTGGTCACCGGGTGATGCCACCCGGTGACCCCACCCTTTGTGACATCACATTCCCGGGGCATCACCCGGTGACCACGCCCTATGCCTATATAAGTCGTTGCGCAACGCTCAGACGGCATTACAGCGGGAAAGCTTGTCGTGTCAACATCGCTCGAAGAGAAGAAGGAACAAGATAGCGGAGAAGCCCCGGCAACCGCGGTGGAGCCAGGCAGAAGAGGGAACAGAGAAGACAGTGGAGAGAAGCCCGGACGGCCCGGCAGAAGAGGGAAGAGAGAAGACCGGGCCCACGCGGGGCCCGGCAGAAGAGGGAAGAGAGAAGACAGCGGAGGAGAAGCCTGGGGGCCCGGCAGAAGAGAGAAGACCGGCTCCCCCCCGCAGAAAACGGCGAAGACTGGGCCTACCCCCCCTTGCAAAAGAGCTTAAAGAAGACTCCCCAGCTGACTTATAAATTTGACTAATAAATTACTACAAAAATCTGTGTAGTGTTTTTTTTTAACTTTACATTTTTTCTCCCGGTGAATGGGTAGGGGTACGATGTACCCCATACTCATTCACATAGGGTGGGGGGCCGGCATCTGGGGACCACCTTATTAAAGGAGGCTCCCAGATTCCTATAAGCCCCCGCCCGCATACCCCGACAACCAACGGCAAGGAGTTCCCCTTCAATGTTAGCGTAAGCTGAAAACGATTCGGGAATTCACGTGCGCTGCTTCAAGCCGCACAAAGGCAGCTACGCAGCTTGGTATTTACCAAGATTTTGCCGACGTAGTGAAGCAGCGTGCGTGAATCACCGTAATTTCTGCTCCCGCCCACATCACCCCACATCCCCCCCTAATAAACTCCCTCCCAAACCCTTTCATTTTATTTCTAAATGCTGTGCGCCAGGTCTATAGAGGCGCAACTTGCGCCCTCTCCTGGGCGCACTAGGCATTATAGTAAATAAAGAAATATGCTGCTCTGCCAGCGCATTTCTTTCGTAAATGTCAAAACGGCTTTTACTCCTCCCTTTGCTCCATGAATCATGGAGCAAAAGCTTGGTAAATCAGCCCCTATGTGTCTTACCCATGTTTTACCGTTGGCTACATTGTAAGTAGGCACCATGCTGGATCTATGTTTTTCTAAAATAATGCATGCCTTCTTGTATTTTCTGTTGGAAATGGTTGAAATCAACAAAACTGTCAGTTTTCAAAAAGACTGCATGTAAAGTCATTCTGTGCAAATGAGGCAAAATTGTATGTCCTTAATCTAGCAGTTCTAATGTGTAAATGCATAAAATACACCATTATGGTCACTAAATAGCGCTATTATAGGAAATAAGGGCCAGATTCTTAGTGGAGTCCGGCCGGTCGTATCAATGCGCCTGATTCTTAGAATCAGTTAAGCATAGATATCTATTAGATCCGACAGGCGTAAGTCTCTTACGCCGTCGGATCATAACTGCATATTTACGCTGGCCGCTAGGGGAGTGTACGCTGATTTACGCGTCGAAATATGTAAATCAGCTAGATACGCGAATTCACGAACGTACGCCCGGCCGATGCAGTACAGTTACGCCGTTTACGTTAGGCTTTTCCCGTCCGTGAATGGGGCTGGACGTCATTTACGTTCACGTCGAAACCAATGACGTCCTTGCGGCGTACTTTGGAGCAATGCACACTGGGAAATTCCACGGACGGCGCATGCGCCATTCGGGAAAAAAGTCAATCACGTCGGGTCAAGCCTGACTTACATAACACACGCCCATTTCTTCACAATTTGATTTAGGCGGGCTTACGCCAGCCTATTTACGCTACGTAGCCGCAATTTTTTTTGAGAATACGGCACTTGCCTGTAAAAGTTGCGAAGGCGTAACGTAAATAGGATACGTTACGCCCGCACAAAGTTGCGCCATTCTACGTGAATCTACCCCTAAGTATATTTCTCTGCTCCATCTAGTGGCCATAATGCAGCATCTTCCACTGTCACACATTCCAAATGCAGAGAATATAATCTGAGAACATTCAATTCTGCCCCATTCACACAGAACAAATTTAGGGCTCTTTCGCATGTACGGATCCCGTGAGGATCCGTACCTTTATCATCCACTTGCTCAGCGGAGATCGCTGCATTGATCCCCGCTGAGCCGGCAGATGACAGGGCGGTCCCTGCACACTGTGCAGGGACCACCCTGTCAGATCTCCGCTCTCCTCGATGGGGGGATCGGATGAACATGGACCGTCTGTCCGTGTTCATCCGATCCGAAGACGGATTTTTTAATACAATTTACCTGTAAAATCCTTTTCTTGGGAATACATCACGGGACACAGAGCCTTAATTACTTAATGGGTTATGTAGTCACCACAGGTAATTGGTCACTGGTAAACCCAATTAAAATTGAGTTCCTCCCCTATATAACCCCTCCCAAATGGAGAGTACCTCAGTTGTGTAGCAAAGCAATAAGTGTCCCACGTTTAACTCCGAAGAGGGGCGGGAGCTCTGTGTCCCGTGATGTATTCCCAAGAAAAGGATTTTACAGGTAAGCTGTATTAAAAAATCCTATTTTCTTGCTCATACATCACGGGACACAGAGCCTTAATTACTTAATGGGATGTCCCATAGCAATGCTTAAATTGAGGGGAGGGAGACACAGATCAGAAATAAGACCGCCATCGGGCCAGAGGATCTATACTGCTGCCTGCAGTACACTACGCCCGAAGGCGGCATCCTTGTACCCTCTCACATCTACCTGATAGAACTTAGTAAATGTATGGACCGAAGACCAAGTAGTAGCCTTACAGATCTGAGCCATGGAGGCCTGGTGATGCAATGCCCATGAAGCACCAACTGCTCTAGTTGAGTGCGCTTTCACCTGAAAAGAAGGAATCTTCTTTTCTAAACCATAGGCCTGAATAATGACTTGTCAAAGTAGATTTCGACGCTGCCTGGCCCTTTATTGGGTCCTGTGGCAGAATAAACAGACAATCAGTCTTCCGTATCTGAGCCGTAGCTTGCAGATAAACTTTTACCGCTCTTACAACATCTATGGAGTGTAAAAAAACGTTTCTTTGTCAAATGTGTACCATGGTGTAATGGTTCAAAAGGTAGTTTCTGTAAAACAGACAATACCAAATTTAAATCCCATGGGCACACAGAAGACTTAACCGGCGGATTCAAGCGCAGAGCTCCCTGAACAAAGGCCCGGACTAGGGAATAAGAGGCAAGCAGTTTTTGAAAAAATACAGACAAGGCCAAGATTGTGCCCTTGTTAGTGCTCAAGGCCAACTTCATATTTAAGCCCAACTGAAGAAAGGCAGGAATCCTATTAATGACATACTTCCTAGGATGCCATCTTCTGGGTTCACACCAGGAAACATATGCCTTCCAGATTCTGTAGTAGATGAGCCTGGAGGCCGGCTTCCTAGCATTAACCAGAGTGGATAGGACTGGACCTGAGAGCCCACGTTTTCTCAGAATGTGGGTCTCAACAGCCAAACCGTCAAATTTAGACTTTGTAAGGCAGGATAGAATATTGGCCCCTGCGATACTAGGTCCGAGTGTAGTGGGAGAACCCATGATCTTCCTTCTGCCATCCATACGATTTCTGCGTACCAGGGTCTCCTGGGCCAAGCCAGGGCTTGCCTTCCCTCTTGACTCTCTGAAGGAATCGTGGGAGAAGCAGGACTGTAGGGAATGCATAAATCAGAGAATATCGCTCCCATGAAATTGTAAGGGCATCCGACCCTTGAGAAAGGGGATCTCTTGTTCTTGACACAAAGTTGTCCAGTCTTGTGTTGAACCTGGAAGCCAACAGGTCCACATCCGGGGTACCCCATTTCTCACATTTGAAATATGTCGGGGTGTAGAGACCAATCCGCCTGCCAATTTTCTACCCCTGGCATAAAGACCGCAGACAGGCAAGGAATATGCCTTTCTGCCCAGGACAGGATATGATTCACCTCTCTTTAAGCATCCAGACTTCTGGTGCCCTCTTGGAGATTGATATAGGCCACAGCCGTAGCATTATTGGACTGTATCCGAACAGTATAAGACCAAACTCTGAGGGCCAGATGAATTGCCCGAATCTCCAGAATGTTGGTGGGTAGGAGCTTTTTGGCCATTTCCCCAGGGCAGATGCCTCTTCCAGAACTACCCCCCAGCCTAGAAGGCTGGCATCTGTGGTTACCATGTCCCAGGTAACCGGAGTAAAGGATCTTCCTTTTGATAGATTTTGGGGGAGCATCCACCAATTGAGGCTCAGGCGAACCTTTGGAGATAAGATCATAGGAAGGTCCGGGGCCTGAACATCTTTGTTCCAAGCGGACAGAATTCTGCCCTGTAACAGCCTTGAGTGAAACTGGGCGTAAGGGACAGCTTCGAAGGAGGCTACCATCTTTCCCAATAATTTCATGCATAGACGGATGGAAGGCCTTCTCTTTGCCTTTATCACTCGGACCAAGTCTCCTATGGCTTTTGCCTTTGGCTTGGGAAGCAATACCTTGCTTTGGGACGTGTCTATAATCATGCCTAAATATTCCAGCCTTTTTTGAGGCTGTAAGGAGGATTTTTCCAGATTGAGGACCCAGCCTAGGTACTCTAAATACTCCACTGTGCTGTGCACATTGTGGCCCAAGCATGCAGCGGACTGATTCATGAGCAACAGATCGCCTAGATAGGCTGTTACTGCTATGCCCCATGCCCTCAGCCTTGCCAAGGCCAGGGCAAGTATTTTCGTGAACACTCAAGGTGTCGTAGCCAGCCCGAAAGGAAGGCCACAAACTGAAAGTGGCGCTGACCCACCGCAAATCTTAGAAATCTTTGGTGAGTGGGAAATATTGGCACATGTAGATATGCATCTCTGATGTCTATTGATGCCAGGAATTCTGCTCCCTGGAGGGTGGAGACAACTGAACGGACAGACTCCAAAGGTGACGCGAAAGGAGCGGATGTTCTGAAACTGATTCAGGCTTTTCAGATCTAGGATAGGTCTCTGTGAAAAGGTTTTAGTAAAACCCTGATCCCTGAGGCTAACTCTATGATTACCCCTTGGGACAACAGGTGTTCCAAAGCCAAAAACAAAGGCCTTTTTTTCTAGATCTTTGGCAATTCTTGATCTCAGAAACTGGGGTGGCGGAAGTTCTATGAATTCCAGCTTGTAGCCTGAGGACACTGTGGATATGACTCATTTGTCCTAAACTTCGTCCCGCCAGGCATTTGCAAATTGCAGAAGCCTTTCCCCCACTCGGCCGAGTGGGGGCGTCCTTTCATAGGGAAGTTTTGGGGTTCTGCTTGGAAGATTTTGAACCCCAAGTTCTTTTCTGCCCTTGGGCTTGGGTCTGGGCCTTTCCCCTAGTGCTAGACTGGGGAGGCCGTTGCCACTGCCTGGAAAATGAGGTTCCAGGGGCTGGGGAAAGAGAATGCTTAAATTAAGGATGTTTACTCTTCTTTTTAACCAGCAACAGAGTAGACTTGCCTCCGGTAATCTTTTGGATGTATTTAACCAAGTCATCCCCAAACAGGCGTCCTCCCCCAAAGGGAAACGCTGCCAAGTATATTTTGAAAGAAAGTCCATAATCGTATCAATCGCAAAACACAGGGCCTTAGGAAGGTCCTCATAAACCTCAATCTCCTCTGTAGGGAGGAGGTTAACTATCTGCTTCATTTGTTCCTTGAGGAACTGACACATACCAATTGCTGCAACTGCAGGTTGTACTACAGCACCAATTTTGGCCCCAATTTATACTGCTACATATCTTTGATAAAAATAACCCAAAGTTTTTGGAAATTATTTGGTCTGTGTGAAAGTTTTAGAGTCTACAAGCTATAGTGCAAATCATAAAAAATTATCACATCTGATCAAACCTGATGTACTGAAGGCCTATCTAATTTGTTGAGACCTTAACAAGCCAGGAAAGTACAAATGCCCACAGATGGCACTGATGAGGCGGCACAGATGGCACTGAGGCGGCACAGATGGCACTGAGGCGGCACAGATGGCACTGAGGCGGCACAGATGAGATGGGTACTGATGTGCACCGATGAGGCCTGTGTACTGGTGGGCACTGATGCGGCGGCACAGGTGGGCACTAATGAACCGGCACAGATGGCACCAATGAGGCGGCACAGATGGCACTGAGATGGGTACTGATGGGATGGGTACTGATGTGCACTGATTGACTGCGGCACAGGTGGGCACTGATGAGGTGGCACAGGTGGGCACTGATGAGGTGGCACAGGTGGGCACTGATGAGGTGGCAGATGGGCACTGGGCACAGGTGGGCACGGTGGTACTGGTGGGCACGGTGGTACTGGTGGGCACACGGTGGTACTGGTGGGCACTGTGGTACTGGTGGGCACTTTGGTACTGGTGGGCACTGTGGTACTGGGGGGCACAGGTGGTCCTGGGGGGCACAGGTGGTCCTGGGGGACACTGTGGTACTGGGGCACTGATTTGTCACTTTTTTTGTTTTTTTTTCAAATCGCTCGTTCTCCGTTTGCTCTCCCCTCCTCACACGCGGTGTCTGTGTGAGGAGGGGAGAGTCGGCAATGAGAGATGATCTCACATGTTTACATATGAGATCATCTCTCATTGGCCGCACAGATCGCGCTGTAAATAGCCGCTGCGATTGGCTATTTACCGCGATCTGTGTTTGGCTGTGTCCAAGAGACACGGCCAGCACAGCAGTTCCCCGCTGCGTGCTCGGGAGCGTGCGCGGGGAACGAGCAAAGGGGCAGCTGTAAAAAGATAGCCTGTTAGAGATTGGGAGCCGCGCTGCGGCCGTACAAAGTCGTACGGCCGTTAGCTAGTGGTTAAAGCCCTGAGCATTGTCTATAGGACAGGTCAGGCTTTTGTTTGCACAAGAAATAGCTGCATCTATAGCAGGTACCCCCCATTTCTTAGTTAAACCTTCCTCAGAAAACTGCTTAGGAGGAGAAAACAATTTATCTGGGTGAACCCAGTCATCATACATCAGTTTATCCAGCAAGGGATGAACTGGAAAGGCGCATGCAGCCTGTGGGGATTTCCAGGATCCCAAAGAAGAAGAAAAGGACATAGAAGCTTGGAGGTAATTTGTAAGTGGCACACACCATCTCTGCATAATATTGCACCTGCATCTTTAGAGACTGAGAGGTAGAAGGAATCCTCTCATCCTCTGAGCCCTCAGACTGCACGTGATCCTCATCTCCAGAGAGGGATTTTTCACCCTCAGAATGCTCATCTTTTGAGAGAGCCAAAGCAGATGAAGGGGATCTACCCCGTTTTCTGGTATCTTTCAAGGAGGTTGCGATTATAGTAGCAATCCTTACTTCCAAGCCATCCAAAGCAACTTTTAAAGTGTGAAAAAAATTGGAAATACTGCGCTGTCTGGTGGATAAACGAAAAACAAATATGCATGCAGCTTTAAAATGTGAGACACACACAAATTGGACCAATGTAAAGAAAAATAAGCCACGCAAATAGCGTATAAACAAAAAATCAACTAGCATAAATAATTATGATCATTGTGCTGTTAATAAATTGAAAACATTTGAAACGAATAGGTCGCCCTATTCATAACAAAAGAGATTGAAAAAAATTCTTTTGCAAAAATCAATGTCCTATTTTCAAAGGAAGGACACATCAGATGGTGGTTTGGTGGCTGAACGTACACTGCTCTCCTTCAAATAGAATGGTGACATCAAACCAAAGAAACCATAGAAGAGTGACAAGATAGAAAGGAAATCCTCCACCTTCCAAACAAACTGCCTCTTACCGAAGGGGAAGATCCCAACCAGAGATCTTCTGTTGGCGTGTGGCTTTCTACCCAGCCTAGGGGTCTATGCAGCAGGATATCCGGTATCCGATAACTCTCCCACCGCTCACAGATGGTCAATAGTGATTATAGCCAAGGTAAGGAAGGGAAAAAGGCTGACATAGCGTAATCCAGTAAAACAATTTAATAAAAATATTTAAAATCGCACTTACAATAAGTAGATAAAAATTTGCATGTGAAAATATGTAGCCGGCTGGCTAACAGCCCGTTCACTCCGGGACACTGTATGTAGTGATGACGTCAGCACACCGCTACCCTACGCCGTTTCGTCACAATTGACTTCGTCCTGGGGCACGAGCGGCATGCTGACTCACCGCTATTTATATCTTTTATACAAAGATGGCACCGCCCCCATCTGAGCTCCCAGCATCCCCGAAGCTGTGGTGGCCATCTTGGATGAGGGATACGTTTTATGCTGATATGGGTGTGACGGTATTAGAATGATATCCCCGTCAAAGATTCCCTTCTCCCCATAAAAGAACATCCCATCCTGGAATCGCCATAATAAGCCACACGAGTCAGTGCTTACTGCTGGAACAACACACTTTAATGGCAGCTTGCTGCTGGTATATATACAGTTTTCAAGCTAAATCCTCAATCAAGGAACAATGAAATCTCCACCCCCTTCTCACACAGATTATTAGGCAGACATTTTGGAGCCGACCTGAAAACACATTTTCTTTAGATAATGACATCAGTGAAGGTAATTACTAGTTGTACAGAATACATTATCTAGACAGCTTGGCCCCGCATATAGAAGGAATAATTACCACAATGAAGCAATCAGAATAATTAACATGAGTCACTTCTAATCACAGTAAACAGTAAACACAGGGCTCCTTCACACACACAATTACCCTTTGAAATAGGACTGGCTGAGGAAGGGTCATTAACATTTCAAAAGCCTGTTACACTTAACACACACACAATATTACTTAGCAGGGAGAATTTAAACTGAAGCATCCTTCACAATGGCCCCCCTTTTTCTCCCAGCTCCGGCAACCCGGTTGGACCTTCCCTGGTCCAGTAGAGTTGACGGGTTCAGAGCTTTTAGTCCGAGGTTAACTCCGTTTGGCGTGACAATCCATCGGCAACTGCTTCCGACTCAGGTATGTCACCGGGTCGTCAGATCACACGCCGGTCAGTCCCCAAGTCTTTGTGCGATCTGCAGAGTCACCAGAAGTCAGTGTGAAGACGGCGAATGGGTCTGTGCGCCGCCGTCTAGGTGTCCCGCTATGGGAGGGGGCAGGTTATGGCTCTGAAGCGACAATCACAGGAGATTCATAAAAAAGAAAAAGTTATATTTGTTGAAATGCTGTAGCACTGGTGCTCAGAGTCCGGGGGGTATCAGTGCCCCATAGGATCAGCCACCCCCTGCTCCCTCCGCAGCCGCCGGTTCTCCTCTTTGAGCTTCTCCAGCTCCATCTCCAGTTCATGGAGCCTGGGGGGGTCAGCCTGCTGTGACCTCAGGTGGTTGTTCTCCTCCTCCATGCGGCTTATGCACTCCTCCAGCTCTATGTACTCACGGATCAGCTCCTGCTTGCTCATGTCCTGCAGGCTCTCCACGTGGTCCTTCATCATCAGGAACTGGGTGGTGGTGTAAGGGGCCACCGGTGGGCCCTTGGCGAACATCTCGGCCCGGATCTGGGACGCCCGCTGCGACTCCCTCTCCTCCAGTCGCAGCTTGTTATACGGCTTCCAGGACCTCTTCTTCTTGGGGGGTAGCTGGCGGTGCCTCCTTCTGCCCAGCTGCCCAACAGATTGTACCATGAGGGCTTTGTAAGGGGTGCCCAATGGTTCTTCCTGACCCAGCTCCTGGAGATCCCAAGCCGAGTCTACACAATGGGCTGCTGCTGGTGGGCGGTACCCAGCTTGAGACCAATTTGACCTGGTGTTGTCGTTCATGGGGCAATTCTGCTTGAAGTGACCCAGCTGTTTGCACCGGAAGCAGCATTGTTCGTTGTCCTCCTGGCGTGGATAGCGAGGGCTAGATGTCATCGGTCTGTTAGGAGGTTGGTATCTAGCGGCTGGTGGGTGTGAGGGCGCCGTTGGTCGTGGAGGTTGTACCTGTGGTGTGACCTGGTTCGTGTTGCGAGTATCTGCATATTCATCCGCCAACTTAATGGCCTCTGGTAGAGTCATGGGCCTGCGATCTCTCACCCAGTCTTTGACGTCCGTCTGGATGTGATTGTAAAATTGCTCCAGGAGCATTAGTTGCAAAATGTCCTCTGCGGTGGTGGCCTGGCTGCTGTTAACTCAGTTAGAGGCCGACAGGGACAACTGGCATGCCCATTCCGCGCAAGAGTCTTTTGTGGTTTTGCGTGAGTCCCTGAACTTCTGTCGGTGGGACTCTGGGGTTACTGCATAACGAGCCAGGAGCACTTCTTTAACCCGGGCGTAGCTATGGATATCTTGATCTGGCACGGTCCGGAAAGCATCAGAAGCTTTGCCTGACAGTTTGCCTGACAATATTACAACCCACTCTCCTCTAGCTATTCGGTGCAGGTTACATTGTCGCTCAAAATCTGCCAGGTAGTTATCAATTTCACAGTCTTTTTCATCAAAAGCTTTAAAAGCGCTAAACGGAATCTTCCTTGCGTCTGCTGTGCTGTACTCACTGTTCGGAGAATGTGCGGCTGCTTGTTGAACTACTGCCAGTTTTAACTGTAGTTCTGCGTCTCTTATTTCTTTAGCCTCCTTCGCTAACAGGTCCATCACTCTCAGCACCACATCCACCGTTGGGTTTGGACCAAACCATGCTAGCTTCTCTCTCATTACTTTGTTGGCTGGCGATTCCTCCTCCTGAATCACTGGTGTCTCCATCTCTTGTACTGCTGGCGTTGCTGCAATCCCGTCCTCCTGGTCTAGCTCCATTAATTCTGCTATGATGACCCGCTTGGTTTTGTTGCTAGCAATCCTTTCACGAACTTCCAGTAGTTCTTCCAGTGTCTGCTTGGAATCCGGGTGTAAAGGAGAATAGAAGGGAAAATCCCGCTGCTGCCAACCAGTTGTGATGGTATTAGAATGATATCCCCGTCAAAGATTCCCTTCTCCCCATAAAAGAACATCCCATCCTGGAATCGCCATAATAAGCCACACATGAGTCAGTGCTTACTGCTGGAACAACACACTTTAATGGCAGCTTGCTGCTGGTATACAGTTTTTAAGCTAAATCCTCAATCAAGGAACAATGAAATCTCCACCCCCTTCTCACACACAGTGGGGGCTCTCATACAGATTATTAGGCAGACATTTCGGAGCCGACCTGAAAACACATTTTCTTTAGATAATGACATCAGTGAAGGTAATTACTAGTTGTACAGAATACATTATCTAGACAGCTTGGCCCCGCATATAGAAGGGATAATTACCACAATGAAGCAATCAGAATAATTAACATGAGTCACTTCTAATCACAGTAAACAGTAAACACAGGGCTCCTTCACACACACAATTACCCTTTGAAATAGGACTGGCTGAGGAAGGGTCATTAACATTTCAAAAGCCTGTTACACTTAACACACACACAATATTACTTAGCAGGGAGAATTTAAACTGAAGCATCCTTCACAATGGGTAAAATAAAAATGTTGACATATCCTCCCATACTGTCCTTATGGCTGAAAAGTCAGTTTAATAACATAATAAAAAGAATTACTCACATTTAACTGGAAGGAATTGTTATCTGCTAGATGGGATTTGAGAAACACGCCCATCCAGAGACATCCGATCGTTTAGCGGGGCCCCTCAATAGCGGTGCTCAGCAAATCCAAGTTCCTCAGTAACATACTTGGGTGTGTGAATTTACTAACAGTAAAGTGGAACCACGCTGTACTGCCCAGATGACAAGTGACAGCTCTCCAAAGCCCCCTGCGCTGTGTTGTGGGTCGGCCGGTCACCTGACCGTAAGGTTCCTCCCACACTAATCAACTGTGCCTTAAACTCATGTTGGAGCACCGTGTGTGTGATGCGTACGTCCCACCGTGATTAAGCCCACTCTTCGTCATGACGCGGTGACGCCCACCACACATCACTGTGTCCGCCCCTATGCATCCGCATCATATGACGCTGACGTCCCGCTCGGGGAAGTGGATCCTCCCGCGGCGGACATCCCCATGAAGGAAATGGGCAAAGCTGCCCTTACTATAGTGTGTACGCGTCGTATGGGCAAAACTGCCTTCACTATAGTGTATGCGCTTCATGACGCTGACGTCCCGCCCAGGGAGGTGGATCCTTCCGCGGCGGACATCTCCATGTAGGAAATGGGCAAATCTGCCCTCACTATGGTGCCTAACCTGTGGCATAATAGACCCCAAATGGGGAGAGGGACCAGACCATTTAAAAAGACCCTGTATGGGAGAAATAAACTGATTGGAAACTAAAACTTTGACCAGTGTCAGATATACTAAATATTAAATATTGAAAACTCCATCCAATCACGCAAACATAAATCAGCGCGAGAGTGGAGATGTCAACGTTCTATGGACAGTGTAACAAGTATAAAAGGTAAAGAGAGTAACCTTATCATACTTAAATAAAAAAATAAAAAAAATTCCAATAAAAACTACTAAAAATTATTCACTGAATATTTGGACAATTGAGTATAGCCTGAATACTCAAGGAGAAGATTGGTTATTGCTCCCTGTGGTCTAACAAAGTATTACACACAGAGGCAATAACAAATGTGATACCAAACATAATAGCTAAGCAGCCATTATATGTGGCAGGTGGTGAATATAAGAACAATAATTATAGAATCTTCAATTGCTCACAAAATTATGTGTCTGTGCTATCTCACCTCCAACCTGCCTCTGATAAAGATAATCTGTGGAGCTGCAGGTGACAAATAATTCTATCCAATGCTCCCTAGATGTACTGGTAGATCTGAATGATTCAGTTTTTTTGGTTCTAAATCTGTTGAGAGTACAAAGCTGGCATTTCCGGCACTGGTGATAGCCAGTAAGCTCTTTCTGAAAAAAGCACACATTCTTAGGTGGTGGATCTACTATGTTAGGTGCCACCCTATCTCTAAGAGAGGGAACACCTATGAAGATCACTTCTGGCTTTTCTGGTAAAAATGTACTGATGATCCGATCATTTTCCAGAAGATGCCAGTGTTTGCGGATAATTTTGTTGACCATAAAATGTTGAGAGGAATAAGTGGTAATGAAGGGAATCATTGGTCTGTCCCTTTTCCGTTTGGGGCCATCCTCCAATAGTAAGGTTCTATCGATCCCAGCTACTTCTCTCTGGGTGATATCTAGAGAGTCCTTATCGTAACCTTTTTCAATCATTCTAGTTTTCAGAATATCTGCCTGTATTTGATAATCTATAACTTCTGAGCAATTACGTCTCATTCTTATGAATTGGCTCTTTGGTACTGACTGGAGCCAAGATTCCTTGTGACAGCTCTCTAAAGGGATATACGCATTCCGATCTGTCTTCTTGAAATACGATATGGTTTTGAAGCCTGTCTCATTTTTGATGATTGTTAGATCCAAAAAATGTACTTGTTCTTGGCTGGCTTCATATGTGAAACGAATGCCCCTATCATTGTTGTTGATAGAAAGGAAGAATTTGTTAAGCTGCGGGGCAGTGCCGTCCCAAAGGAGGAAGACATCATCAATATATCTTGCCCACAGGACTAGACAAGGATTGCGGTCCTTGTAGATGACGTCCTCCTCCCATTTGGCCTCCTCCCAAGGTCCATTATAAATGATTGTTGTTCCTCTGGTATGGTGGAAAAAAGATTCAAGTAGTACTTTAATGCGGATAAACCCAATCCGTGTGGGATGATGGTATAAAGGGACGTGAAATCCGCTGTTACCAGCCACATATGATCGTTGCATGATTGTTGGGATAATACGTTTAGAACGTGCTTGGTGTCCTTGAGGTATGAGGGTACCTGTTGGACTAGTGGTTGGAGGAAATGGTCTATATACTTGCCCACCCGGGACATGATGGAATCTATACCACTCACAATAGGACGTTCCGGGGGGCAAGTCAGGCTTTTGTGGATTTTGGGCAAGCAATACAATATTGGAACCCTTGGAATCAGAAAAAGTTGTTCTTTCTCATTTAAAATACCTGATCGGGCACCCTTACGGATCAATTTTTCCAATATCTGTTTGTATTGAGTAATTGGATTCCCTAATAGGGCAACATAGGTGTCCCGATCATCAACTATTTAATTTTTAAAGTGTCCTTAGTGAAGTATAATGGAGCTGCCATAGGAGAAGCTGCAATACCAGACAGGGGCACATGATCATCCTGTGAGGCTGCTACCAGACTGACAGAGGGGGATGGTAAACTGCAGGCAAGCTTAGAATGCTTAGCCATAAGCAGGGATTTCCTGGTGCCTCTTTTACTAGCCCTTGCACCTCTTCTGGGGGACATAGTCCTTACTGCAAGCAAAGGTACTATCCACAAAATGCAATCACTGTTGTGCTATAGTCTTACAATACACAAAATATCAGCTCACTGCACAACCTGATGCCCACAGCTCTGTGTCCATGCTGGTTTACAGAAGGCTTCTGGCATGCTGGGCTTTAAATCAGCCTCTTGGCTGCGCACGGGCACGAGAAACCATGGCCCTCCCCCTCTCCATCTGCCCAAGGCGAAGTGGAAGGGAGAGCAGATCAGTGGAGTTTCTTGGGGGACCCCTGTATGCGTTTGTTGCAGAGCCTGCAGCGGAGGAGGTGAGTGGATTTTAACTGACCAACTTCATTGAGCGTGTCCTGGATGGCTATGTAAGAATACAACAGGTATGTACTTACTCCCTCTAGTGGTGAAAACCAGGAAAGACATCCTACTCACAAAAGATAACATTTATTTTAAAAATTATCCTCTCTTACCTTATCCACGCCGCAGGAAAGCTACTAAAAAGTAGATCCAGCTTTCACCCATCACAGCGGGTATGTTGTGCCAACCTTCAGATTTACCAAGGGTTCCTACTTGGAGGAACCTCATACCTGGACCTGTAGAAGACTCTGCCAGTAACTTTTCATGCCACAGTTGCATTAGTATACCAAAGCCTGGATCCCAGAGCCCAGACCACCGCAGAGAGACATTACACACAAACCTTGTTTCTTCTTTACATGAGGCCCAGGTACCACCCATCTGAGGCCACGTACACACCACCGGATCTCCGCTGGAAACGATCCGCCGGATCGTTTCCAGCGGAGATTCCTCCTCCGGATTTGGATCCGATGGCGTGTACACACCATCGGATCCAAATCCGTGCGGAATTCATCCGCGGTGACGTGTCGCGCCGTCGCCGCGACGATGACGCGGCGACGTGCGCGACGCTGGAAGGTATCAAATCATTACGACGCATGCGAGGGAGGGGAGCGGACGGATTGATCCGGTGAGTCTGTACAGACCACCGGATCAATCCGCTGGAGCCGATTCAAGCGGATAGATTTCTTAGCCACACAGACAGAATTCTCACCGCTCCAGGTGAGCCTCGTGATGATCAGGGGTTGTTGAACCACCAGGGTGCTGGCAATGCGGTAATAGCAAAAAAACAAAAGAACAAAAGCTGGACAGCCGCACTCCAAAATTTTCTTTAAAAGAGATGTCTTTATTTTCAACTGTGCATACAGTCACTGCAAGCCCACAAAAATCAGTATGGCCAACGTTTCGCACTGGCGTCAGTGCTTAGTCATGGCTAGCAAGGTTCACACTACAAATGAAATATATACACAAAACATACAATCATGTGATGAAAAGCCCTGCCTACAGCAGGGAGGAATCAATTAAGTTAATCAAGCAGTAAATCAAACGGCACTTTAAACAGCTGAAATATGGGTTAAACCTCCCTCAAGTGTGTCCCTTTGTAAAAAAGGGAGAAAGCGTGAAAAACACATATTGATTTGTGAAAAACCTGTGTATAAATGAAAATCAAAATGAAATGACAATGAAGATAAACAAATATATAAAAATAGAAATACCCATAAAATTACTTATAAAGTTTCTCAAAATCAGACCACAACATATATGTATAGGTATAGTCTCACTTAAAAAATAAGAAATAATTATAATAATAAAAAAATTCTCTATTATGTGTATGTTGAAAAAATGTGTAGAGGGCGCTAGATCACTCAGTGCTAATAAATAATAAACCAACGTGCTGGGTGAAAAATTGAATACAATAAATAGACTTGTATTATAAATTGAATATAGTAATACTATACTAATAAATTCAAAAAAAGAGAAAAAATGAAAAAGTCTTTGTGTTCAAAAAAAGACCTCTCAAAATCTTATGAAAAAGTCCCAATATGTGTTCAGTCAAAATGCATAACATATAAAAACAAAAGAAACAAATCTTCTTTCTTGAGTATTCTTTAAGTGAAAAAAGGAAAAGGAAAGCCGTCACCAACAGATCCAATCTTCTTAATCACCCTTAGATTGGTGTTGAAGCAAATAAATGCGCTTACCAGAAATAGTGGACTATTATAATTAAACAATAGTCTGCTAGACATATGCAGGATTGTGCCTGCATACACATCGGTCAGGAAATCAATGATAGCCTCAATGCCAGGGATTCCAGATAGGATATGGATGAAAAAAGAAAGGCAATGGAGATGCCAATAGTGTATTATCGCTTAAAATTTATTGTAAATAAAAAACATATGTAAAAACAAGAGACAAATGGCCTGAATGGCCTCTTACTTCTAAAAGTGCCTACCCGGCACTGGGGCTGCAGGCGTGTCACCGCTACCTTGCGGTGCGGTAAAGAACAGGGTCGTCTGGTCCGGTGCTAGCTCCGTAGCGCGGCTCGGCGTCCCAGCTGACAGCTCGTGCAGGCAGGGAGGCACGTCACGTGATCGGGTCCGCCTCCGACGTACGTTTCATCGGGTACAACGTACCAAAAATTGAGATTTTTGTCAATGTCGTACAGATGGTCACTGAGTCTGTCACGTAGTCTTCTAATGGTCCTACCAACATATTGGACATTGCAGATGTTGCAAGTAATTACACAAACCACAAACTTAGTGTTGCAGTTTATGTATTGGAAAAAGGTGGAAATAAGGGCCGTCTAATTGAGCCACCCCCACTGCGCGTAACTGGAGAATATAAGTGAAAATATAGTGATATTGATAATATAAATAAATAAATTAATAAATAAATATATGTGAGCTGCTGCTCTAAAAGTTAAACAATCAAAATGTAATATGCAAATACAGTGCTACCTGATGTTAAAAAAGGTATCAAATGTGATATTAAGCAGCGCTCAAGAGAATAAAATAAAAAAAACACACATATAATATTGCTAGACTATTAAGTGAAAAATAATGAGTGATCCACCCTCTATGTGAAACAATATATCAGTGTCAAAAAATAGGTGTCAATAATACACCCAAAATAACAGGTTGGCAAAAAAAAAAAAAAAAATCCATAAACTGATTGTGTGAACGTAAATGAAGTTCATAAATGGAGAACAGAAGAAGTCCCTTCACGATCTTCAGACAGTGCTTTCACCACACCACAGTGACTGCGTGATTCCACCACCCATCAGAATGCAAACTCACCACAATAAATGGCCTGACACTCTCGTGTTAAGGCACACAGGCTTTTTAACTGTACCACTCAGTTTAATTGATGGAACTCCCTCTTTGGAAACTGGAGCACTCAGTTAAATAAATGGAGATCCGTTGGAAAAAGGAAAAACTCCAAGATGACAGCCACATGTATAATGAAGAGAGAGAGCACAATAGTGTGATATTGCAACACAACTTTTAATAAAAACACTAAAAATCTCCCAATAGATGCACTCACAAAAATGACTCTTGTCATAAGCAGTGATTAAATCCAAACATCACACGGTGTAAACACAAACGAAAATTTTCCTCCAGGTGAACCAGTGGTCACGGCGGACCAACAAATAGCCCAGGTTTACTCACAGCCCTATGAAGGTGTACTGGAGTCGCTCTTCAGATGACTATATTGGTGACAGATGGACCGTTCCACGCCCGACCAGTTCAGTTTAAGGTATGCGGTTGTAACTTAGTACCCACGCCCCGACATGTTTCATCATACTGATTTAATCATGGGGATCATTTTGGCAGTTTATGTATTGCTTAATGTAAAAATTTCTGCCACTGGAGCATGACCGTATAACTTTACCAGCTCCCATTAGGGGGCAGTATCTGCAAATCACAATACCAATGTAGCCAGGCACTGGAACAACGTACATGACAAAAACATTTCCAGCCTGTCCATACAGGGTATTGAGAGGATTGTGTGTCCGGTTAGAGGGGGGGACAGATTCAAACTTCTTTGTAAACGGGAGGTATATTGGATATTTCACCTCAATTCTAGACAGCCTTGGGGCCTCAACTTTGATTGGGATGTTTCCCATTTCCATGATTGAGAGTAACATCTCTCTCCCCCCCCCCCTCCCCTCTGCTTGGCATAGTCACTGTTTTTGTCCTCTTTTTCTAATGTATTTATCATCACACGTACATAACCATGTTCCCACACCCAATATTATACTTGTCATCTTGTGGGAACACAAAGTGTCTTTTTTGATTTGTTGAGGCTCTATTACTTGTTCCTATGGTTTACACCCAAGTTGTTAATGGTAAACTCATTTACATTACCCACTTGCTGCTCACCTGCTGTTTATTTCGGCAGGTGGGCTACCATACGGGTTTCAGTGTAACTCCCCCAATTTAAGTTTGAGACTACATTCATATTTACATAATTATGCAATTTTGCTCACCTTTGCACTGTCCATACTTTGCATATCTCATTCACGAACAGGCGGGTCACCATATGGCTCTTGGTAATAATTTTTATCAAGACACCATAAATTAATATATGGGTTCTCGTGTGGCCTGTTAATATACAGGGTACGAGGGCTCTACAGGGGTTTTGGGAGGGGGGGTTTTTTGTCGGGTGAACATGCAGGTTATGCATTAAACATTATTTTTAATCAGGCATTAGCGGTTGGATTGATGCCATATCTGGAGGTGATAACATATACAAGTCTTCTTCTACGGTAATTGGAGACACATTACACAGCTTCACCTTCACCAATATTATTAGTGCATCCTGCATCATTTTTCATCTACCTCTCATAATATATCCCCCCCCCACCCCTAGGTTCAATTAGCGCTTCATTATGAAGCATACACATTTCTATACAATCTATGTTACACATCCCATATTCATATGGGTATTGTATTCGTCCCTCATTATACATATACTATATAAAAACCTATTTTAGATATACCTATTCGCAATTTTGCGTTTTTATACCTCTTTAATCTTTGTTTCCTTTTTCTTTATTTTTCCCCTGGGTTTTAGGAGCAGTACGCTATACTGGTTTCATTGTATGGCTGATGAGGTACCATTATAGACAGTTTGACTTATGTCGACCCTTGTCATATATAACCAGGTGCCACACCATTGCACAGGTTCTCGGGCTTTTTGCGCACTTGTTTATTTATCTGTTTGAATTTCTTTTCTATTCATGTGCTAGCCCCGTTCCTTATAAGATCCAATTGATTGTCCGGTTCGGTATAATAATCTTTTTATTTTTATTTTTAATATCGATGATTGACACCGGACTTTCATGCAGGATCATATCCATACTTGCTTGTATTCTTATTTACATTTGCCCTCGCGACTATTATGTCTTTTTAACGTATAGAGATGTCTATTCACACTCTTTACTTGTGCGAGGTCACTCACACAGCTCCTTAACCGGATAATAAATAAAAAAATATATATATAAAAAAAAAAAAAAAAAACCCAACACTTATATGTATATGGTCGCTGGTCTGCTCTTTCAGAGCATAACCAGCTTCTTTATTATGTATACTCTTACATTCATGTATTAGACCTCTGAATGGATAAATATTTAGACAGATCGATTGCACATTACCACACTTGACCTCAGACTTTTGCACTAGATCATCATCTACCTAATGGTAAAATAACCGTTACCATGTTCATCACGATCACATTGATTGGGTAAGGCACCTTAACAGATGTTGTCATTACCTGCATGATGTTCACGCACATCATATCCATATGATTTTGTTTTCACTGACTCATTCATTATAAGGTCTTACTCACTATTGAACTTTAACTTAATGTCCATTCATGTAGCGATTCTCCCATCAATTTATTATTTGATTTTGCTATTTCACAGTTTATTCCCTAAAATAGGTCTATTTTGGCTTCACTAATTAATTTATTCCAATAACTTATGCATTTTTGAGTCACTAAATGACCACGGATCAGAGCGCTTCTATATATATATATATGTACATGTATACACATAATAGAGAATTTTATTATTATTATAATTATTTCTTATTTTTTAAGTGAGACTATACCTATACATATATGTTGTGGTCTGATTTTGAGAAACTTTATAAGTAATTTTATGGGTATTTCTATTTTTATATATTTGTTTATCTTCATTGTCATTTCATTTTGATTTTCATTTATACGCAGGTTTTTCACAAATCAATATGTGTTTTTCACGCTTTCTCCCTTTTTTACAAAGGGACACACTTGAGGGAGGTTTAACCCATATTTCAGCTGTTTAAAGTGCCGTTTGATTTACTGCTTGATTAACTTAATTGATTCCTCCCTGCTGTAGGCAGGGCTTTTCATCACATGATTGTATGTTTTGTGTATATATTTCATTTGTAGTGTGAACCTTGCTAGCCATGACTAAGCACTGACGCCAGTGCGAAACGTTGGCCATACTGATTTTTGTGGGCTTGCAGTGACTGTATGCACAGTTGAAAATAAAGACATCTCTTTTAAAGAAAATTTTGGAGTGCGGCTGTCCAGCTTTTGTTCTTTTGTTTTTTTGCTATAGATTTCTTAGCATGCTAAGAAATTTATATCCGCTTGAAATCGATCGGCCCGAGGAATCTCGCGGATAAATATCCGCTAGGCCGTACAGACGACCGGATTTGTCCGCTGGAACTGATCCGCGTATCAATCCCAGCGGATAGATCCGGTCGTGTGTACGGGGCCTTAGGCTTTTGATATTGACCCGAGGTATGGATCCGGTTATAGCTTCTAGGCCTCCGCAGAAGACCATTAAAAGAGCTTTTTCTTCTTAGCACATGTTCAAAGTGACCAACCACCTTAGACACTGGTGAAAAAAACTGAGGTACTCTCCATTTGGAAAGAGGTTATATAGGGAAGGAACTCAATTTTAATTGGGTTTACCAGTGTCCAATCACCTGTTGTGACTACATAACCCATTAAGTAATTAAGGCTCTGTGTCCCGTGATGTATGAGCAAGAAATAGGATTTTCCTCCGTCTTCAGAAACGGACCATAGCGGGGACCGATGAGATGGGATGTCAGCGGATGTTCATCTGCTGAAATCCGCAATCCTATAGGGATACATGTATATCCGTATTTCATCCGAAAATGGATGGATGAAATATGGACACACAGTCCGCAAGTGTGAAAGGGCCCTTACATGCAGTTTTGAAGGACAAACAGCTATGTGAATTTTTATAGAAATAATTTTTATGGTATATTACACAGTCCAAAAGGAGAGCAGGAGAAGTTCACGGTTAGGTTTTACACCACTATTAAGCAATACAGCCAGTCCAAAGTTCCACTCCATTCTGTGACCATACAACAGGAGAAGCACCTGTGTTCTCCTATCCTGTTTGCACAATGTTGTCAATCTAACAATGTTAACTATGCAAAGTAGCAGAGCACAGGTAGCTGATCTCAAGTCATGTAAAACCTAATGTACCGTATATACTCGAGTATAAGCCAAGTTTTTCAGCAAATTTTTTTGTGCTAAAAATGCCCCCCTCGGCTTATACTCGAGTCACCTTTTTGCGCCTGAACTCCCGGATTTGGGGAACTGGTACTTGGCACGCATGTAGCCCCAGTTCTCCTCTACAAGCGTGCAAAGTTTGCTGTCTGGGGGACCTACGGCCGGTGGAGCACCGATTTTTCAAATCCGGGCACCCCTTCTATATACTCCCATGGGCACAGTGAGACATGGGCACAGTGAGGCATGCACATGGAAGCAGTGAGGCAAAGTGAGGCATGCAGGTGGACACCCTAGGCTTATACTCAAGTCAATACGTTTTCCCAGTTTTTTTGTGGTAAAATTAGGTGCCTCGGCTTATATTCGGGTCGGCTTATACACGGTAATGAAAAATTATTTAAGAACTTGATTAAATGCCAAGTGAGGCTTATTGACAACAACTGGGAAAGAATTAAATTTGCAGATTATCAAATGCAAAGATTCCACCAATTATTTTAAAAAGATGATCAGCAAGGAAAGGTGTGTCCATTTCGCTCTTGCAGGTTTGAATTAAACACTTTTATGAATGAACATATCTACCTAGAATTTAGCTTTAAAAGTATAGATGGATCAAAATTTGGGCAGTTCAGCAGGGACTGGCCCAATTTTGATCCATGTGTCACTGTCCATGTTCAACAGAAGTCGATCGTTCAATCAACTTCTGACGAATGAACAACTTTAAACACTTCTATTGATCGGCAGCTGCAACCTTCTGACAGCACTGAATGTCAGCATAAAATGTGCTGGCAGGGTAGGAATTCCCCTATCCACATTGTTTGTGTGGACAGAGGAATCTGTTTGATTTTTTCTAAACTACCGTAATCAACACTGGGGTAGATTCAGGTAGGGGCGCGCACTGATACGGCAGCGCAGTGTATCATCTTTACGCTACGCCGCCGTAAATTACAGGAGCAAGCGCTGTATTCACGAAGCACTTGCTCCGTAATTTGCGGCGGCGTAGTGTAAAAGGGGCCAGCGTAAGCGCGCCTAATTCAAATGATCCGGTAGGGGGCGTGGATCATTTAAATTAGGCGCGTTCCCGCGCCGAACATACTGCGCATGCGCCGTCCCTAAAATTTCCTGACGTGCATTGCGCTAAATGACGTCGCAAGGACGTCATTGGTTTCGACGTGAACGTAAATGGCGTCCAGCGCCATTCACGGACGACTTACACAAACAACGTAAAAGTTTCAAATCGCGACGCAGGAACGACTTCCATACTTAACATGGGCTGCGCCTCCTAATAGCAGGAGCAACGTTACGACGAAAACGAGTTACAAAAATGACGTAAAAAACTACCGCCGGGCACACGTACGTTTGTGAATCGGCATAGGTATGTAATTTGCATACTCTACACTGACAACTACGGAAGCGCCACCTAGCGGCCAGCGTGAGAATGCACCCCAAGATACGACGGCGTAAGAGACTTATGCCAGTCGTATCTTAGGCTAATGCCGGCGTATCTAGCTTTCTGAATACAGAAAATAGATACGCCGGCGTAGCTTTGAATTTACGGCGTAAATCGTTCCTGAATCTACCCCATTGTTTTGTGTGGAGAGGGATAAGAACATCTTTCAAATTTAAAGAGATTTGCCCTCTCTAGTTTTCCTGCTTACCATTATCAGTGAAACTGCAAGAAAATACTAAAATATGGGTTGTCCCGAGAACAGGAATAGAAAATAAATCTTTAGAGACAAAAAAAAGTTCCCGTTGAAAACTACAAATATTCCCTTATATTGGAGGATTTTCTATGACTTTCTCATTTGATAATGGGACAGGAAGTGAAGGGAAATCTCCCCAATGGGACACAGATAGCAAATAAAACTGACAGGAGTTATAACAAATCCACTGTCTAAAGAAACACTTCAACTGTAAAACAATGGCAATGTGTTGCAAAACAGTTTAGCAACAAAAAGTTGAAGGGATTTTAAAGTCATGTTTTTTTTTTTTAAATAACAAACATGTCATATTTAACTGCTCTGTGACGTGGATTTGCACAGAGCAGCCTGCATTCTCCTCTTCTTGGGTCCCTCTTCACTGCTCCTGGCCCCTCCAATGGATTAAGATCCTTATATTCTTGTATTCCTCATTAATTGACACTGGAAGTCTTGGGTGTACATTTACAACAATACAGTACCTATTCAGCAGAATTGAAGGAGTTTATAATGTCAGTTGATTTTTTACGAAGGCATAATTATTTTATGTTGGAGAACACCTTCCTTCAATGAAGAGGAGCAGTGCCGATCCTGACCTCCCTGGGGCCCTAAGCAAAATGACATCAAAATGACATGTCACATTAAAGTTGAAAAGCGGGGGAAGGGGGGCTGCCGAAAATGACATGTCACATTAAAGATTAAAGTTGAGAAGCGGGTGGAGGGGGTGTTCTGCTGTCAGAAATTACATCTTACATTAAAAGCGGGGGGTGCTGACTTCTTAACTCTTCTCCAATGCAGCCAGCGAGTTAAGAAGCGAGGTGAGGGGCCAAAAATTACTTCTCACCAGGCAGGGCTCTAGTAATTTGGGGGGCCCTCCACAGCTTTGCAGGGCCCTAAGCAGCTTGCATAGTGAGCCTATGGGGCGGATCGGCCCTGAAGAGGAGTGTCTATGGAGGCCAAAATATCCCTTTCCCTTGCAAATTTATATATGGGATGGTGGGAAAAGAGGTTCCTGTTTTCTGCTCGTAACCCCTTTTCAGATCAGTTAGTATGGTCGATTTTTAGATGACCTTCTCCTAGTATGGGGAGGTCCTATGGAGGAAATGTATTCTTTTATTGCTATGTCAATGATAATTCCTTGAACTTGGAATCTGGTGCAGTATATCATAGCAAGTCTATCAATTTTCTGGATATCACCTTGAAATGGGATGATCAGGATGAAAGTGTACATACAAGGACCTATCGTAAGGAGTGTGTCAGGTGACAACTGGTAGCTAATAAAAGTGAATTCCCGGCACACTCCTTAAAGCGGATGTGCCACTAAGGCTGCTTTCACATTGGGCGGTGGAGCCACGGTGACGGTATAGCCGCGCTATTTGTAGCGCCGCTATACCGTCGTATTTACCGCGATATTCGGGCGCTAGCGGTGAGGTTTTAACCCCCGCTAGCGGCCGAAAAAGGCCGGTATTACCGCAGTTTCCTATTGATTTCAATGGGAAGGCGCGGTAAACACACCACTCCTATACCGCTCCAAAGATTCAGCTAGCAGGACTTTTGGAGCGGTCCTGCTACCGCACCGCTTCAGTGTGAAAGGCTTCGGGCTTTCACATTGAAGCCTGCAGGGCATGATTTTTTCATGCGGTATAGCAGCGCTATTTTTAGCGCTGTACCACATGAAAAACGCCTCAATGTAAAAGGGGCCTTAAAAAAAATATTAAAAGCCAGCAGCTACAAATACTGCAGCTGCTGACTTTTAATATTAGGACACTTACCTGTCCTGGAGTCCAGCGTCGTCCGCCATCCTCAGTGAGGGAACCAGGAAGTGGAGCGCTCCGGCTTCACTACCCGGTTCCCTACAGCGCATGCGCGAGTTGCGCTGCGCCGCTGATTGGCTCCCGCTGTGCTCTGGGAGCCGAGTGTTCCCAGAGCACAACGGGAGGTGACGTTCTGCCCGAAGAAAACCCGAGACTGTGTGGCCGGAAGTGGGTGCAAATACCTGTCTTTAGACAGGTATCTGCAACCCCCTCCCCCCTGAAAGGTGTCAAATGTGACACCGGAGGGGGGGAGGGTTCCGATCAGCGTGAGTTCCACTTTAGGGTGGAGCTCCGCTTTAAGATAGGTCCTTGTATGTACACTTTCATCCTGATGATCCCCTTTCAGGGTGATATCCAGATTGATACAAACGATAGTCCCAATGGGTGAATTTACCAGAGCCAAAATGTATTTTATTTTATTATTATTTTATCCTTAGTTCTATATAAATCAGTATTGTATTTAGCATACAATACTGATTTATATAGAACTATGGATAAAATAATGAGTAAAATAATGAGTGAAAATAACTTTGAAGTTAAAGCGGGAGTTCACCGATAAATGCTGTTTTTTACTCTTTTACCCTTAGTCTGATGCTCATTTAGTCTAGGGGAATCGGCTAGTTGTTTTAAAATCCGAGCATTACTTACCGTTGTAGAGGGCGATCTTCTCCGCCACTTCCGGGTATGGGTCTTCGGGAGTGGGCGTTCCTTCTTGATTGACAGTCTTCCGAAAGGCTTCCGACAGTCGCATCCATCGCGTCACGAGTAGCCGAAAGAAGCCGAACGTCGGTGCGGCTCTATACTGCGCCTGCGCACCGACGTTCGGCTACTTTCGGAAAACCGTGACGCGATGGATGCGACCGTCGGAAGCCTGTCGGAAGACTGTCAATCAAGAAGGAACGCCCAGTCCCGAAGACCCATACCCCGGAAGTGGCGGAGAAGATCGCCCTCTACAACGGTAAGTACTGCTCGGATTTTAAAACAACTAGCCGATTCCCCTAGACTAAAAGAGCATCAGACTAAGGGTAAAAACAGGATTTTACCGGTGAACCTCCGCTTTAAATTGGCTCTCAATAAGTGAAGTGAATCATGCTGTCTATACCTAGCAATATTATTTTAATATAGGGTTCTCGCTCAAAATAATTTTAATTGATACATTTTAGTTACCTACTGCTTTTACAGTGTTATTTATATGCAGATTAAGTTCGCACCTTGATAGATGTAAGGCTGATGTGATGAAGTGTGTGCACTTCAAGCAGCTTTCCTCTCCTAAGGTCTGCAGATTGCTGTGCTTTGCGATCATGGGGACATGACGTGCGCGCATGCGCGAGATGACCAATCATGTGATAGGCAGGGGGAATCTATAAAGGAAGTGGGGGGGGGGCTCAGTAGCCAATCCCATGACTACATGACTATGCATTTACTGTGAAACATGTCGGGAACGTGGCTACAGTTTTACTAGCTTCACTGACTAGAGACGTCGCTGCTGTTTAGATCAGTGTTTCTCAACTCCAGTCCTCAAGGCGCCCCAACAGGTCATGTTTTCAGGCTCTCAATTGTTTTGCACAGGTGTTTTGATCAGTTTCACTGCCTTAGTAATTACCACAGCAGTTTAATCGGTGGGAAATCCTGAAAACATGACCTGTTGGGGTGCCTTGAGGACTGGAGTTGAGAAACACTGGTTTAGACAACTTGCCGGGAATCTGGAGTGTGGTGAGCCTATACCAACTGAGCACACACCTCAGGTCCGCCATGACTGCCTAGCACTGCAGAGCAGACCGTTTTCATCGGACATGTCTGCTCAGAGATTTCGGTCTGATGGTTGTACACCCCATCAAACCGAAATCCCCGCGGACAGACAGCGCGGTGACGTTGACGCCGCCACGTCCGCAAACCAGGAAGTAAAATACTTCCACGCATGCGTCGAATCCATTCGACGCATGCAGGAGATTTCTGTCCGCTGGTTAGGTGTACTAACCAGCGGACATGTCGGAGGGACGGGTTTCCAGCCGACAAGTTTTAAAGCCTGCTTTAAAACTTTGGTCTGTTGGAAACCTGTCTGCTAGGCTGTACACACGGTCGGATCTGTCCGCTGAAACTGGTCTGCGGACCAGTTTCAGCACACATGTTTGGTCGTGTGTACGAGGCCTAATGTTTGCTGTGATTTGTTTGAAGCTGACTTTACATTTTTTACATGTAATTTCGATGAATGAAGTGTTGATGTGATTTTGAATTAAACGGGTGGTACAATTTTACACTATTGGAGCACTTCTTTTGTTTTCATGTACATTATTGAGGGATTATCAAGGTGGTCCAGCTGAGATTCGTTTATCTGTTTGTGGGATCATACACAAGTGATTTAGCCTAACACGAGAGTGAAAGGCAAATCTGTCTGGTGAGTGCGTTTTTCAGAGGGGGGTTATCACAGCACGGAGGTGAAGTCGAAGATTTACAGAATAAGGAATTTTCTCATGGAATTTGTTCATACATTTTTTTATGGACTTTATATCACTTGTCAAGTGGTGTTATTGAGTTTATATGTTATTGTTTATTTATTTAGTATTATATTAAATAGTGCTGCAATTTTCTTGCATCTATTTAGGTTAAGTTTTTTCTGTTTAAATATTCATTCACTAAGCAGCAGCTGTAGTTTATTTCACATTTTTTCATTGGCACAGTGGTGATAGAGGTTACCCAGGGCGTTTGTATCCTATATCAATCATATATTGTCAGCTTTTCATGTATGCCTAGTTTCCCAGTGGTTTTCTGCCTGTTTTGTTTTTTTTGTCATTATTATTTTCTGTTGACTAAATCAGTACATTTTACTGTTTCCCACAGACCTTGGCCTATATTGAGCCAAGATATATTTTATAAAGATCTGAAGTTAACTTACTTATATAGACCATATTGAGACATATGTCTTTAAATAGTCTTTTATGGATTCGTTATTGATGTCTTACTGCCATCTTGTGGCTATTCGCTGGTTTGTTCTTTTGGGTTTTCCCCATTTTTGTTATTGCACTTGATTGCTGGTGTGGTTTTACATGCACCATGCCTGGTTGTGTGCTTATGTCTCGGCTTTTTTGGCTGGCTGCCCTTTTCTGTATGGGGATGGCTTTTTTGGAATATATGTAGGGGCGATGCTTGGCTTGCCTGGCTGTTTATGGATCTGTTGGTGCCGTTTTTGTGAATCGTGGCACATATGTATGACGTCACTTACCAGTCCATTGTTATCCATTCACTTCTTTCTATATGACAGGCGCCGCTCGTTCTTGATCACATGATGCGGCGCCCACCTATGACGTCAGCACGCCGGACGTTGTTCCCCCACGCCTCGCCGTGCGTTCTGCATCATAAAAATGCTGTGTCTTTATTCTAGCCCCTGTGTACAGCGTGAGGCTGTCTCCCAGGGGCTATACTGCACCACATCCGTGAATTATGTGAGTTCTTTCAATCATCTCTGGCTCTATGTCCATTTGTCCTTATAATTTCTTTATTCTCATCTATATGTATTTTTAGATCTTGCTGGCTGCATCCGTAGGTGATCTTTACCCTTTCACATCAGCTTGGCTGGCCTTATTGGACACCTGATGTTACACTCTGACAATATGTGGACTCATACCTGGGCGCATCTTTATGCCAGCGTAGCGCATCTCATATGTGCTACGCCGACGTACCACAGAGAGGCAAGAACAGTATTCACAAAGCACTCGCCCCCTACGTTGCGCCGGCGTAACGTAAATTCGTCGGCGTAAGCCCTCCTAATTCAAAGTAGGTGGAAGGTGGGCGTGATACATGTAAATGAAGCGTGACCCCATGCAAATGAATGGCCGAACAAACGGCGCATGCGCCATCCCGTGGACGCTTCCCAGTGCGCATGCTCAGAATCACGTCGGAACGAACGCCTAAGATACGTCTAATCACTGAACGTAACCTACGCCCAGCCCTATTCACGTAGTACTACATAAACAACGTAAAATACGACGGCTGTTACGTGGTCCATACCTTTGCATGGAATGTGCCTCCTATATGTGGAATAACTTTACACCGGACGTACGCCTTACGTAAACGGCGTAGATTACTGCGACGGGCGCAAATACGTTCGTGAATCGGAGTATCTCGGTCATTTACATATTTGACACGTAAATTAATGGAAGCGCCCCTTGCGGCCAGCGTAAATATGCGCCCAAGATACGAAGGCGTAGGGAACTTATGTCGGTCGGATGAAGCCACATTTTAGGCGTATCTTGCATTAAGAGTCAGGCGCATAGATACGACGGCGCATCTGTGCACTTACGCGGCGTATCTCAAGATATGTCAGCGTAAGTGTTACCTGAATCCGGGCCTATAAATTCTACTTATTATTGCTGTGGATGCCTGCCCTCGTTAAGCGAGATTTTGTTATTGATCAAGTGGGTACTTTTTTTCTTTGCCTATGCAAATAGGACCACTATTTTCTATATAGCATGGATATTCATACATCCCGTTTCCATCTGTTTTTGATTTTAGAATCACGGATCATATATTCATGTGCGTTCAATATATGTTATTTTGCCTTATAATTTACTCCACTTCATCTGCCTGCAGGAATGCACGTTCTTTTATATTTACCCAATGTCCTTTACCTTTCCTTCTCCCTTTTGAATTTAATACATTGTCTGTTTGTTTATATTTACCAGAGCCTTTGATATACTCACATATATCATTTATACTACTCTTCCTATGGAACTTCCCCTATATATGTAGATTCTCCGATATTCGGATTTGTATATATACCAGATCTGGTCCATCTCAAGGTGTATGTGTTTTTTGATTTGATGCACATGAAACCTTTAAAACCATTAGTATGTAATATATTTGTGTCTTTAATGTAATTATATCTCATTTCAGATAGTAAGATTTGTCCTCTGTCCTTATTTCATTTGTCACAAGGACAAAATTTGACTACGCCCCCATCCTACCTTTCTTCCAAAGGTGGTATCGGCGTTTCATTTAAATCAAGACATTGTTTTGCCTTCCTTTTTTCCTGAGCCGTGGTCAGCAGGGGAAAAGTTACCGCACTCTCTAGATGTAGTGAGAGCAGTAAAAGTTTATCTGCAGGCAACTGCCCAGATACGCAAAACCGATTGTTTATTGTGCCAGATGATCCCAGGAAGGGCCAAGTGGCATCAAAATACACCATTTCTAGGTGCATTCGACAAGTAATTATTCAAGCTTATGGTTTATGGAACAAGATTCCTCCTTTTTCTGTTAAGGCGCACTCTACCAGGGCAAAAAGGGGTTCATGGGCAGTGCATCACCAGGCTTCGTTGGCTCAGATCTGTAAAGCTGCAACTTGGTCTTCAGTCCATACATTTACCAAATTCTATCAAATAGATGTAAGAGGACATGAGGATTCTGCCTTCGGGCATAGTGTGCTGCAGGCAGCGGTCTAGGGCTTCTTGTCCGTTAACGACCTGCTTGGATCTGTGTCTCCCTCCCTTCATTGAGCATTGCTCTGGGACTTCTCACTATGTAATGAATAGAGGCTCTGTGTCCCGTGGTGTACGATAAAGAAAATAGGATTTTTAATAACAGCTTACCTGTAAAATCCTTTTCTTGGGAGTACACCACGGGACACAGAGGTCCCCCCCCCTTCTTATGGGAACCTTGCTGCTTTGCTACAAAACTACTAGGGGTTATATGGAGGGGAACTTGTCTTCATTGGTTGTGCCAGTGTCCAATCACCTCTGGTGACCGTACAACCCACTATGTAATGAATAGAGGCTCTGTGTCCCGTGGTGTACTCCAAGAAAAGGATTTTTACAGGTAAGCGGTTATTAAAAATCCTATTTATTTTTCTTTTACACTGTACTCATCTTCCCATGTATTCCCTCATCTAGATTGATTGTCCAGATCATTGATTTTAATATACAGTATTCAGGAGAAAACTTCCCACCTTAAATCTGAACATTCACAGCAGTGTTTCCAATTTACTTTAATGGAATGATGTCAATTGAGTAATTGGATGGTACTCTCTGATCACTTGTATTCTCTGTATTATTAATATATATAAATATATATATTTATATTGTTTTTCTGTCTCAAATGTGCTGTGATCAAGGCTAGAGTTGCAGAAACATGTTAGCCATTTGCTTTTACTGAATCATATTTCAATAAACTTTAGAAGGTATTCCAGAGTGGCCAGCTCTCTTTGTTTATTTGCCTGAGCAACATGGATGTATGGGAAGACATACGAGCCTGGGCATCTGGGAAGGAACAGCCGACCTTTACTGAATATTATTTTGACTCATTGACCAGATCGGTGCCTTTTTAGTGTTGTATCTAATATGGGAGCTGCTGGAAATCTTGGGTCCTCTTTTCTCTCCCCCCAGGCGAGGCCTTAACCTCGCTGACACAACACCAAAAAAAACTTGGGAACTTCCAGCAAACATACAAAGATTACACACACTGCCCTTTAAAAAGAATTGCAGACTGTATTGGAAGAATAAAATCCCAAATATAACAAAGTAGATTGGTACATAAACATGCACCCAACAGAGGTACCTCCAGAGTCAAACCCAGAGTATTTTACAGTACTTTGAGCCTAAACAGTAGCTCTCCAAATGAGAGGTTATGCCTCCAGTGACCAAAAAGTATTAAAAAGAGATGTGACAGGCTAAGTCACCTGAGGCCTCAGGAAACGTAATGACTTAGACCGTCTTTATGGTGAGCATCTGCCAGCAATATTGGGGCCCTTTAAAATGTTGGCACACAGAAAGGTGAAGTTGTTTCAAGGGGGTGTCTTTTAAGAGCAGTCTAGCCTAAATTTAGACTCGGTAGACATGTAGGCCCGGATTCACATACATCGGCGCATATTTATGCTGGCGTAGCGTATCTAATATATGCTACGCCGACGTAGCGCAGAGAGGCAAGCACTGGATTCACAAAGCCAGTGCTGCCAAATCTGCGCTGGGTTTCTTAGGCGTAAGTCGTCGTAAGTGGAAGTGAGCAATGCAAAGGAGGCGTGATCCCATGCAAATGATGGGCTGAGTCTCAGACAGATACGTATATTGAAGGGCGAATGCGCCATGCCGTGGACACAACCCAGTGTGCAAGCTCAGAATCACGTCGGAACTACTCCCTAAGATACGCAGAATCACTGCCTACGGCGTGAACTTAACCTACGCCTAGTCATATTCACGTCCTACGTAAAATACATCGGCTTGTGTTCCCTGGTGCAGCCATTTGCATGGATGTTGCCGACTTACACCTGCTTTATGGGGCATAACTTTACGCCGGACGTAGGACTTTACGCGCACTGCGTCGGCCGGACGTACGTTCGTGAATCGGCGTATCTCCCTCATTTGCATATGTGAATAGAAAATCAACGGGTGTGCCAAATACGACCAGCGTAAATATGCGCCCACGAAAGTTACATTGGTCGGATGAAGCCTATTTTCAGGCGTATCTTGGTTTCAGAGTGCGGCGCATAGATACGACGGTGCATAGTTACACTTACGCGGCGTATCTTGAGATAAGTCAGCGTAAGTGCTTTGTGAATCCGGGCCGTAGACTCCTTAATGCAGCAATACACAAAGTGAGGCAAGTTCAAAGAGAAGTTGGGGTGTAATTACTAGATTATATAGCAAGGGGGAGCAAATGGAAAATGAAGCAAAGTCCAGGATACTAATGGCTTTGGGCTCTGTATTTGACTTTGATGGCTGCTGCTTACTGATGGATGCTGTAGTATGTGTCATAGATCTCTTGTAGCAAATGTTAATAGGAAGAAGTGGTTCTTTATCTAGTCTAGACTGAAGGAAGGGTTAACTGTTAGTTACAGCCGTTTTGTGGGTCCCAGACCCTCTCACCAGATTCTACTGTGGAAATCCTCTAATGGCAGCAGGTGGTCTGTATCCCTCCTTAAGCAGCGGCACAACAGACAGCAGCAACTTGAAGAGCGATTCTGGATTGCAGATGCCCGCATTTAGATCAGCCTTGTGGTTCTGGCACAGCAGTCCTCTCTCTTTGGCACTGCACAACTTGGCAAAGCTTATCACAGTTCAGCCTGGCTCAACTCAGCACAGCACAACGGACACATATCCGCCAACTGCCCAGCTTCTTCCCAGGCTTTTAGTTTTATATTGTCCCTATTGCTCCCAGGTGATTATAGGCCTTGTAGTTAAAGCCTATGGTTTGATATAGTTAGGCTCCTTCTTCAAGCTACATCCCCAAGACTGCTTGCGTCAGATCAGCCTCCTGGTTCCGGCATCTGGGCACAGCAGTCCTCCCTCTCCTTGGCACAGCTTGGCAAAACTTAGCACAGCTCAGCCTAGCACAACTCTGCTCAGCACAATGGCACGCTTCCGCCAACTGCCCAGCTCCTTCCTGGGCTTTTACTTTTATATTGTCCCTCTTGCTCCCAGATGATTATGAGCCTAGTAGTTACGGCTTATGGATTGCTATAGTTAGGCTTCTTATTGAAGCTACATCTCAAAGACTTCTCCTGGTGACTAATCATGGAACATGACCCCTGTAACACTGGGAAAGTCACTGAGTTGCAGAACTTTATTTGTCCACAAGATGATGCTGCCAGTTAATCTTGTCTAAATGTGACTGGTCACAGTTAGACAAGATTAATTGTCAGCACCATCTTGTGGACAAACAAAGTTCTGCAACTCAGTAACTTTCCCAGTGTTGCAGGGGTCATGTTGGACTATAGTCATCCAGAGTAAGCTCACAAGCCTAAGTTCACATTGATTGCAATGGGGGAACCAGCGTGATTACAGTGCCGGTTTCTGCTTTGCTCCTCTCCTGCAGGCAGTTCACACTGCCTTCTGCGAAGTGCTGCATTATGTTAAAAAGTAACATTGCATTGTTTCTTTTGTGTGAAATACCTGGTGTTCCTGCCAGTCCTCCTGCTCTCCGATTTCAAACTGACCACACAAGGCATGGAAACACATCCATTCCAGCATGGTCAGTTGTGTGGCTATGCTGGGAGAACTGCTTCCTCTCCTACAATGGTCATATTTATGTGGACACCCCCCCCCCCCACAGCCGTTTAGTGGGAAGATCAGCTTACGGCTGTTGCTGCACTCCCAGCTCTCAAAGAGGCGATTCAGTTCGCATGTTTTGCGCTTTACAAGTTTCTCACTCACTCACTCAAAGCGCCTTAAAGCGGAACTCCATCCAAAAGAGGATGCTCCGCTTGTTTTCTTCCTCTCCCCTCCTTTGCCACATTTGCCACATTTAAGGGGGAGAGGGGAGCGGATACCTGTCAAAACCAGGTACCCACTTTTGGGGGATGGTTTTCTAAATAAAATACATGTCTCACATCCACCCCTTGCTGTATAGTGCGGCATGTATAACCAATCAAAAAAGCACTGTTTAATATCACATCCACCCCATGCTGTATAGTGCGGCATGTACAATAGAGTGCCATGTATTACCAAGCATGTATAATCGGGCATCGGGTGCAAGCTCGCCTACAGCTGACAATCAGCTGTTGAGGCTCAGAGATTTCCGTGGCCTACTGCGCATGCACCGCGCCTGCGCAGTCGAGGCAAGAACCTATCCGATGGAGGAACCAGCTCGACAAGACACCAGCACCCTGAGCCGATGAACGAATTGGCTTGGGGTGCAGACATCATGAGATCCTGGACAGGTAAGTGTCCTTATATTGAAAGTCAGCAGCTACTTTTTTCCCCAGGTTAGAACTCCTCCTTAAGCAGCTGTGAACAGATTATGTGACCACTTAAATCAAAAAGAAAGGTATTTATAAAAAAAAAAAAAAAAAAAAATATTTATATTCAGAAAATGTTTTTTTTTTTTCATTTCTAATTTAAACTGAATAGATGGTTTTACAAGGTAAGGGTTTACATACAGTATATTTTAAACACCTATTCTCTGAAACTGAATTGCACATTCAAAACGATGCCGAACCATTGTTTTGTGAAGGGGTAGAAATATTGATTTATTGCTTGAATATATGCCCTTTTTAACCACTTCAATAACAGGCACTTTCACCCCTTCCTGCCCAAGTAAATTTTCAGCGATGTCACAATCTGAATGACAACTGCAACACTGTATCCATATCAAATTTTATCATTTTTTTCCCCACACACATACACACAGAGAGCTTTGTTTTGGTACTGTATTTTTTATTTTTGCTAAATAAACAAAAAAATTGTTAGAATTTAAAAAAAAATATTCTGAAAAACAAAATGTGTTTTTCTTTGTTTCTCTTATCAAATTTTGCAAATACTGTAAATAATCTTTCCTTATAAACTTAGGCCAAAATGTTTACTACATTTATTTGGTGAAAAAACACAAATTCGTTTATATTATTTAGTTCGTACGAAAGTTATAAAGTTCACAAACCAGTATACATATCTGAAAATCGATGACTCCTCATTTACTGGAGGCCTATCTCACTTCTTAACGGGCCAAAAATGCAAGGACAGTACAAATAGCCCCCAAATGACCGATTTTTGGAAAGTAGACAGTCCAAAAGGTATTTAGTAAGCAAATTTTTTTTATATCAATTTTTTTTTGTCCCAATTTTTTGTAAAACAAAGAAATTAAAAAATATATTTTTGTTCACAATTTATGCATACTATTGCATCAGTGCAGCACAGCATCATCATATAACTGGTGTCCCAATGATCAGGGACATTGACACTTTGTAAAAATTATATATATTTTTTTTCAATAGGTTTTTTTTTTATTACTTTTTTTTTTGTTTTTACTGCGACAAGAGCAATACCGTGTTGCCACAGGAACTATTCTGAAGTGGTGACCAGTTTTTTTTTACTATTGTAAATAGCTGTGATTGGCCACAGCTAATTGCATGGTACAGATAGGCTGTACCATGTGATCACGGTGACCAATCACAGTGAGCAACACAAATGTACACAATGAATGGAAGCCATCCGTTGAGTACAATTGGCCTGTGATCTGCTGTGATTGGTCACAGCGATCACATGGTACCGGCAGCGGGCCTGGACCTTGATCTGTCATCTGTGTTCAGTGGAAACTGGGGGTCACAGATCACGCCTTAGCACGGGCTGTGGGACCTGCAAAAGGCGTGCTCTGGGGAGGACGTCATATACAGGGCTGTGGAATGAGAGAGTGGGTAACCGCTCAAAGAGAACCAGGTAATCTGATTCCTGTGGTCCGAGCCAAGGGTGCAGGCAGTGCAATCAAAATGCAGGTTAGGATGAAGGAAAAAAGCTGGGACAGCCGCACTCCAAAAAAACTCCTCCTTTAATTAAAAATCACAAAATACATGCCACAGCAAAAAACAGCACAACAAAAGAAAAGCTGACGTTTCGCACTATGCCTTAGTGCTTCTTCATAGCTATGAAGAAGCACTAAGGCATAGTGCGAAACGTCAGCTTTTCTTTTGTTGTGCTGTTTTTTGCTGTGGCATGTATTTTGTGATTTTTTAATTAAAGGAGGAGTTTTTTTGGAGTGCGGCTGTCCCAGCTTTTTTCCTTCATCCTAACCTACAGGGCTGTGGAGTCGGAGTCGAGGAGTCGGAGTCAGGGGTAATTTTGGGTACCTGGAGTCGGAGTCGGCAAACAATGCACCGACTCCGACTCCTACTAAATTTAGATTGGAATTAAAAAAAAAAAAAGCAAGTTTAAATGTCCCAATTCACAAAAAGTTATAATTAATGACTCCTCTACTGTAAGAATAAAGACCAATGCATGCAGTGCCTCACGTAACCGCAAAACGAACACGTTAAGTGACCGTGAAGAAGCATGCTTTTCATGTGCTTCACTATATGGCACGCAACGCACAATTAGGAGCTGCAATACTTATACTTTCCATAGTGTTGTGTTCTGCTTTTACAGGGAACGCAGCGTCCATGTGTAACCTAGCCTCTCACTGATAAGGGATTAAATAAATATGTTTTTTTGCAGGACTAGAGAGTGAGACACTAGTATAAGTGAAGGGAATGGAGGGCCAATAGTTCAAGACTGAAGCTGTAAACCATTGGAAAAACTGCTGTCATTTAGCTAAGGCTATAAAAACTTGTAAACTCCGATTGTTAGCTTAAACTTTAAACATGACTATGGGATTCTCCTAGGAAAATCATGTTTTAGAATAAATGCCCCTTCCTGGATCCTCCCACTGCCCGATCTTCAGCAGCAGATAAGCACACAAAGGTGAAAGCAGCAGCCCAACTACCTCTCTAAGATTATTTTCAGTCCTAAAAATAATAAAGTCTGACTTAAGAGCCTCTATGAAAGAGGATCTGGCAGAGGCAATTCTCTTCCTTAGAACTCTACATTGAATTGATTTGCATTTGCTAAGCCTAGAACTACATTTCAAGATTAATATAAACCATTTCTAGGTTTTACAGATTTTGTTTTTGGTTCATTATAGATAAGCTTTGTTTTTGTTCTAAAACAACCAAATAATGTGGTTTGTATTTTTAAACTGGTAAAAATCCTGTTCCTGATGTTTATGTCTGCTGCTACTATCCAGCCACTTGATTGATTATTACAAAAAAAATAATAAAACGTTGTTTTCATTGTGTTTGTCTTTTGCTTAAACTGTGCAATACAGTAGACTGTTGGCTTCCCAGCCAGTAGTCCTGTGGTAGGTTGCGTTTCTTTCCCTCAAGGACTGTATAAAATACATTCGCATATTAATACAGAGGAGTCGGAGTCGGGGAGTCGGAAGTACATAAAACTGAGGAGTCGGAACATTTATCTACCGACTCCACAGCCCTGGTCATATAGTGTCCACCCAGAACAAGAGAGCTCCTGCCCAGCCGTCATTTGTCTATGGGCAAGACGGAAAGCAGTTAAAGTGTTTGTAAACCCTTACAACACACTTTTTGCTACAGGTAAGAATATAATGAGGCTTACCTGTAGCTACCCTGGATATCTCCTAAACCTGAACCGCACTGAACCAAAGGCACACAGAGCTTGCCCTCATTTCATATCTTCCCCTCAGATATACAGTGACTGCACTTCCAAGTGTACTTGTAGTGCAAAGTGGATTTGCCTTTTGTAAATAACCCCCAGTGTTTTGCCATCTTTGTTAGCTTTGGCTTGGAAGTGCATGCTATTGGCAAGTCTGTGATCCACAAGCATCCCTAGATCCCTTCTATCATAGATTCTCTCTCAGAGGAACCCCTTCTTGGAATTGCATATTAAAATTATCCCAGCAGACAGATATGTCTAAAAAAAATGTCCTATATCAGTGATGGCGCACCAGATGTTTTGGAACTACATTTTCCATGATGCTCAACTACACTGCAGAGTACGTGAGCATCATGGGGAAATGTAGTTCCAAAACATCTGGGGTGCCAAGGTTCGCTATCAAAGCCCTATATATACACCCTTATTCATTAGCTCCAACATTTTTTCAGTCATTAAACCTGGAAAAATTGCAGACCACTGGCTGAATGATTGTTCTAACTCAAGGTACCGTGCATATGAATGGAGACATTGAATATGCAATATAATTATATTGGCAAACACCAGTTTAAAATTTGTTTTTAACTGTGGTTAAAATCGTGAAAAGGAGGGTTGTATTGTAACTTGGCCTGTGAACACCTAGGTGTGCAATTAGACCATTTCTTTGACTGCTTAGGAGTTATAATGGAATGGGATACTTATCTAATGTTTCTTCTTGTGAATAGATCCATTTTATACAGCCATAGGTACCCCTTAGGTAAATTGTGGGACCCCACAGATTTTTGAGATGGGTAGTCGTTTGTGATTGGTTCAAATTTGATATCTAACATAACATGTAAAATGATGATTATGCCATATACAGTATCTCACAAAAGTGAGCACACTCCTCACATTTTTGTAAATATTTTATTATATCTCCTCATGGGGCAACACTTTGCTACAATGTAAAAGAAGTAGTGAGTGTACAGCTTGTATAACACAGTGTAAACTTGCTGTCCCCTCAAAATACAGTCCCTGACAAAAGTCTTGTCGCTTCTCTATTTTGTAGAAACCCATGCTATTAACCTGACTTTTAATTAATCAATTGGTGCTAGAAATAGCTCATATGAAAAGCTAAAGCCCTCCCAAATGATGTTTAATGCACTGAAATAAATTAGTTTCACTGAAAAAAGATTTATCATTTAATCAAGACAAAGGTCAAATTTTGACAAGACAAAAGTTTTGTCGCCTATACAAAAATTGAACAAATTTACTGAAAATCCAAAAATATGTCAGCAAATTAAGTAGTGGTGCTGTGAGATCCAAACTTAATATCTTGTATGACTTCCATGAGCTTGAAGGACAGCAACCATGCGGTATGGCAAGGATTCATACAATTTATTGATGAAGTCATCAGGAATAGCAAAAAAAGTCTTGCATGCCTCCCAGAGTTCATCAATATTCTTTGGTTTCGTCTTCCATGCTTCCTCTTTCACCCTACACCACATATGCTCAATGATGTTCATGTCTGGTTACTGGGCTGGCCAATCCTGGAGCATCTTGATCTTCTTCGCCTAAAGGAACTTTGATGTGGAGATGGAAGTATGCGATGGAGCACCATCCTGCTGCAAAATGTGGCCTTTTTTATGGTTGGGAATATAAGAGGTAGCTAAGATTTCTTGGTATTTTAGACTATTGATGTTGCCTTCCACCCTACAGATCCCTTGCACACCCCCATACTGGATGTAACCCCAGTCCATGATTTTTGCCTCCACCAAACTTCACTGTTTTCTGGGTAAATCTCGGCTCCATGCAGGTTCCAGTAGGTCTCCTGCAAAATTTGTGGCGCCTGTGATGTAATTCAACAGAAGATTCATCTGAAAAATCCACCTTCTGCCACTTTTCCAGAGTCCATCCTTTTAGCAGGCTGTGGCCCTTGGCAAATGACACACGGTTTTTCAATTGTCTTTTGTTTAGTGCTGGCTTATGGGCACTGATTGAACCATGGAGGCCATTTCGAGACAGAATCCGACAAACTGTTCTGGTTGACACAGGGACTTCAGTTGACCAGGTCTCGTGGAGCACTGCTGCAGTGGAAAATGGGCTGGCCTTGGATTTTCGAGCCAGCAAACGGTCCTCTCGAGCAGTTGTCTTGCGGGGTCGGCCTGACCTGGCCTTGTCCAAAACGTCTCCAGTCTCTTCAAATCTTTTTTTTCTCCTCTGAACTTGACGCTGAGACACATTGAAGGTGTCTGCCACATCAGCAGTGGATCTGGTCTCTGGGTGAATCTTAGGCATGTTTGCAGAGGTCTAGTTGCAGTTGAGAAGGTCTAGTGTACTGGTGTTCTTTTTATACACACCTGAGACCCAATTGATCCATTATTAGTCACAGGTGAAGCTCATATAACAAGGCAACAACACTTATGTCTCGGAAAAAATTGACTCAATGGGCTTTACCAAGCTGTGAATATTAGAATACTTCTTGTCAGTTTCGTTTTGCACTGAAACATTATTACAAAAGCTGTTGGGATTAAAATGACCCATTTCTTGTAACAAAATCTTGATTAGAAATATATTTTAGCGGCACTTCAGGTCAATTTGTACACAAGCGACAAGACTTGTCAGGGACTGTAATTCAACACACAGCCAATGTCTAAACTGCTGGCAACAAAAGTGAGTACACCCTTAAGTTAAAATGTCCAAATTGGGTCCAAAGTGTCAATATTTTGTGTGGCCGATTAGCCCTGTGTGGATCACATGCAGCCCCCGACCATTCTCTAGCAATACACACCAAACTGAGCATGTGCAAAGTGTCCCCAAGGGAACAATGCAGAGGAACCTCTTAAGTTACACAGTGAGTATAAAAAACATGCTTTATAGCATATACAGAATGATTTTACTGTTGTGGGTTTAAAGGAGTTGTAAAGGAAACATTTTTTTTTGCTGAAATTACTGTTTACAGGGATAGAGACATAATAGTTAACCGATTCCTTTTAAAAATGTTTTGCCTAAGGGCATTACTATTTGTCAGAAGCCAGCGACCTGAATCCTCTGCAGGCCAAGTTTCTTTCAGACTCCGTTAAGTTTGCACTTACACACAATCACTTTTCCTTCTTAGGGGAGCACTTTCTACAAACTAGAGGCACGGCGATGGGAGCCAGGTTCGCACCAAGCTTTGCCAACCTTTTTATGGGATATTGGTAAAAGGCCTCGATTTGGCATGAAAATCCGTTTGGAGCGAACCTGGTTCTCTTTGCCCGATATATCGATGATATTTTAATCATCTGGAATAAAACAGACTGTGAGCTTGACAATTTTCTTGAATACTGTAAATCCAACCTTTTTGGAATAGAGTTCACTTATGTCATTAACAAGGATGTTCTATTCTTCCGTGAGTGATCTAGACGGCAATATTATTTCAAGGACCCATTTCAAACCCAGTGGGGGGCAATTCCTTCTTGCACGCCAAAAGCAACCATCACCCTAGATGGATTAGAAATAACCCCTATGGGCAGTTTTGTCGTCTAAAACGTACATGCACTAGGAAGGAGGACTATTTGGCACAGAGCGAGCTCCTCATTAAGAAGTTTGAGGAGAAAGACTGACTCCAAACTTAGAGACAGCCTGTAGGAAATATGCTGACCTTTAGAACAATCCATCAGATAGCACTTTAGTGTCGTCCTCTACTACCAACTCTGACCTTTCTCAAACCCGCTTCTCCACCCAATACACAAACAAGGCCTTCAAGATACAAAGTATTCTGAGGAAATATTGGGGCATTTTGAAACAAGATCCCGTTCTGAATGGAGTCCTTCCTGATAAACCCAATGTTGTATTCAGAAGGCCTCATGATCTAAAGGAGTACGATTGCTCCAAGCAGGGTCACAAAGCCCACTAATAAAACTATCAATGCTTGGACCACTCTTTGATCAGAAGGGGAGCTTCAAATGCAGTGTCAAGAATTGTGGCACTTGCATATTTATGTGGCATAGAAAAAAAAGTCAGTAGTTAGTTCCGACGGCAAGGTCCACCAGTGTAAGCAATTTATTAACTGTGGGACGGATCTTGTCGTAATTAGTATCATTTGGCCTTGCGGCCGTCTTTATGTAGGTCGCACCTCTCGCCCTATGAGATTTCGGATTGGTGAGCATAAGTGTGACATTATAAAAACCAGAATAAAGTACCCGGTCCCTAGGCATTTTCAAGAAGCGCATCAAGGCGATCCATCTGGCATGAGAGTTTTTGGAATCAAGTTTATTATAGGAGATCTAGACAGGGGTAGGAGGCACCAGAGGCTTTGTAAGCGAGAAGCCTACTGGATTTTCACCCTTGGAAGTTTCACCCCTGGAGGGCTCAATGAAGACCCCGAAATCCATAAAATTAGTTAAATATAGCCCCATTAGCAATAGAGCAGTCCAATTAGTTAGTATCTTGGTAGGTTCCACTCAGTCTGCCAGTTGCAGCATCTCTACCCCTTCAAGGAGGGGTAGGTCCAGCGCATGCACATACAATTGAAGGATTCGTGTACAGGACACTTTTTTTTATACAATATGTATGTTGGATATTGTATTTCACATCTTATTATTTATTTCTCTTTCAACAATCTACTATTACTAACATCATTTGTAAACTTTGGTGCGGTGTATACACATGGGTGCACAACAATGTCCTACATTCCCATATACATGTATGTATGGATATATCTTTTTATGTGCATACATATATGTATGTATATATCCATCTTTAAATATCTATATGTATTTAACAAAATTGTTATATATATATATATATATTATATATAGTTTCATATTGTCTTGTACACTTGTTCTGTGCACATTTGGTCCTGCACCTCAAATTTAAGTGTCTATGTCGATGGGCTATTCCCCTTTTGTGTCAGGTTCATTCTATTTATACTACCCATTGCTGGTTTGAATATTGACACGATCTTGTGTATATGGGATGCACCCACACTTTTGTTACATATGCATATGTGCAGTTATGCATGCCCTTGCAAGCCGCCGAGGAGACTCTCAGCTATAATTCTATCTATTTATATATATTTTGTTCTATTCATTTATAGCTGGGCAGATATGGCTTCCCTATAAGGATAGGGATTCTATGTGGTCCAGCCCTTGGCTATGGAGTGCAATAATGCTACCATATTCTAATACAATTATATTCTTTTATTTTTTTTTTTAGATCCCCTTAGATCCGACAGCGTAAGAGACTTAGCCTGTCGGATCTAAGGGATATCTATGCATAACTGATTCTTTTTTTTTTTTTTTTTAAGTGTATTTTGTGCGTGCACTCGAGAGAGGAGCCGGACTGCAGGAGTTGGGAGTAGGCAGGCCTCCCCCAGAGGCAATCTGCCACCTTTCTCCATGCCCCGGGTGGCAATGGCAGGTGTGTGAGGGGGTCCTCCCGCACAGCCCGCCCTACCTGCTCCGCTTTGAAGCCCAACGGGGCAGAGGGACTCCCTATAAGGGAGTGAGAGGATTAGCCCGCTCAACCAGCCCCATTAGTCCTTCGCCTCTCTTTTAGAGACCGCGTGGTCAAAGTGCGTGTGTGTTAACCCAATTTCGAGTGCGTGTGTGGTAGTTTTTGTGGGAGGGGGGTGGGCGTACTAAGCGCAGGCTTACCTCGCATAGAACACCCACCGGGAGCCGGGCTGAGACCACCAAACTCAATTCACATGTAGCCGAAACCGGGATCCGAACCCCTGGCTGCAGAGGTGAATGGCTTGTCAGCGCAGTGCCAATCGCGTTGAGCCACCGCAGCTCCCTAATACAATTATATTGTAAAAGTGTTAGAATATAATTGTATTCTATAGAATATAATTGTTAGAATACAATTATATTCTAACACTTTTAACCACTAGTCCTATTGTACTGTCCCTATACCTCCTCTAGTGGCTGGTCTCTTTTAAAATGGCGGCGACAGAGCCCTTGTACAGTTCAGCCCGACGCAGCACTACTAGTATCAGTATCCTTTTTTTTTTTTTTTTTATCTGCTGTTTTGAAATTGGAGAAGGGAAGAGGTCAGTAGGGTAAAAGAAAAGGAAGGGAAAAGGGATACAGTTAAATAATGGAAGATTTTATATTAATAAAATAACTACTATAGGAAAAGTAAGGGATAAATAAAATATTGGAAAACTGTATAAAATACCGTAAAGCCTGTCACACAGTTGAATGAAAGTAATCTGTATTTTTTGTTTGTGTAAGGGGAGGGTGGAGATTGAGATATGTTGGGTACTGGCTGTGGAATAGAGACCATGGCCAGTGGGGAAAGGGATAATCAAATTGCCTCTCCACACTCGTCCATAGAGTAAAGGAGGAGGTGGAGAGGGATAGGGTGGGAGGGGAGGAGGGAAGGAAGAATGGTGTAAGAATGTGTGATTATGTCCAAGGGTGTAGTTCAGGATGTCACAAGATTTGCCCCCCCCCCCCTCAAATTGAAAAGGCATAGGAAGCACCGGTATAGGCAATAGATAACATGTCAGGCAAAAATAATAGTTATTCAGTAATATCATGGAATGTCAGAGGATTAAATTCCAAATTCAAGCGAGCCCTGATGTTTCAATATATAAAAAAATATAACCCCCTGGTACTCCAGGAGACACATCTAATAGGAAAAAAATTTACATTAAAAAAATGCCTGGATACAAAAAGAATATCATGCCACTTACTCATCCTATGCCAGAGGGGTATCAGTTTTAATCAGTAAAACCTTTCCTGGGAAGATAGAGGAAGCCTATATAGACTCACAAGGGAAATATGTGATCCTCCAGTATGTGATTGGACAACAAAAATGTATTGTAGTGGCAATATATATTCCACCTCCATTTTCTGTCAGAATCCTGAATGAGATAATGGAAAGAATCATTCAATTTCTTCCAGCTAAATTAATGCTCATTGGAGATTTCAATTCGGTACGGTCTTCCAAGTTGGACAGACCGAGACCTCCCAAGTATCAGTCTGCTGATTTATATAATTGGGCACAAGTGACAGAGATATGGAGATGGAGAAATCCAGAAGAAAGAATGTACTCCTGTACATCCTATAAAACAGCGTCTAGGATAGATCTAGCCTTTGCAGACTCAACAATGTTCACAGATATTGTGGACGCTGTATACCTACCGAGTGGCCTTTCAGACCATGCTCCTCTGTTGGTGTCAATACGTATCCCCACTCTTAGAAATGCAGCACTGTGGAGGCTATCTCCACAATGGGTGGGACATCCAGAGATAGCAGAAAAAATGGTAACCATAATAAACGAGTATTGGGAAAGCAATGAAGGATCATCCTCAGTGGATATGGTTTGGGACGCGTTCAAAGCATATCTACGGGGGCAAAATATATCTCAAAAATTGCAGCAGTAAATAAAAAACAGAAGGTTAAGATACAGGAGTTACAAATACAGGTAGAGTGTAGTAAAGAAAAATATAGCCAAGACTCAAGCAACCCTAATTTTGATTCAATGATGTCTACACAACGAGAATTACAATTACATATGGAGGAAATAACAAGGTTGGAATTACAAAGAAAGACAAAATATATTTGAGCAAGGTGATAAAAGTGGGAGATTTTTGGCGAGATTAGCGCAGCAAGAACATCAGGCTACAACTATAGCAGAAATAGAAACATCAGAAGGAAAGAAAGTAAAGGAATCGGAAGAGATCTTGAAGGCTTTCGGGGAATATTATGGCAGGTAATATGCCTCTTCTCTCCCCTCCTACTTCTGCCCGGGGGACATGACGGAACTTTTGGACTGGGTGGCCCTCGGATGGCTGTCGGATAGGGAGAGAGAGGCATTGCTGGAACCAATAACGAGTGATGAAATAAGTAAGGTCATAAAAACATTTCCAGGAGAAAAAGCACCAGGCCCAGATGGAATTCCTGTGGAATTCTACAAAAAATATGAAGCTCTTTTAGCTCCAAAACTGGCAGAGGTATACACAAGTGGATTAATGAAAGGGATATTACCAGATTCAATGAGACCGGCACATATAACATTAATATACAAAGAAGGAAAGGATCCAAAAATATGCTCGTCATATAGACCGATAGTATTTTGAAATCTATGTTCAATAGTGCTAACTAAAATACTAACATTAAGGCTACAGCCACTACTAAAGACCATTATAGATTCAGATCAGACAGGGTTCATGCCGCATAGGACAGATGTAAATTTACGTAGACTATTTCAAAATATACATGCCCATCATAATTGTGAAGGAACAAGAACGGTAGCCTCCCTAGATATAGAGAAGGCCTTCGATACTATCGAATGGCCCTTTTTATGGTAGATACTTAGAAGAATGGGGTTTCCAGTAACATTTATTAAATGGATACAATATATAGAAAGCAGTTAAATTGGGGGGAAAACTGTCATCCTTTTTTCAGCTGTACAGAGGCACAAGACAGGGCTGCCCTCTCTCCCCGGCACTTTTTGCAGTAGTAATAGAGCCAGTGGCAGAGGCTCTGAGGACCTCACAAGACATCCAGGGACTCCGAATAGGGGGGCTGGAGGAGAGGGTAGCCCTGTATGCCGATTATATGCTGCTATTTCTAAGGGACGCAGGTCCATCATTGAAGGGAGCCCTAGAGCTACTGAATGTCTTCTCAGGTTTTACAGGACTTAAAGTAAACTGGGATAAATCACTGTTATTTGCTATTGATCAAGGTGCACAGGATATAGCGACCCCAAATCTTCCACTGAAATGGGTAACAGAGTTTAAATATTTGGGTATAATAATATCACGCCAGGCTGAGGAATTTAAAAAGTTAAACCTAGACCCAGTGCTGCAGGAATATAAGAAAAAAACGAAAGATATGGGAAACGCTTCCGCTGTTTCTTCTGGGACGTATAAATTCAATAAAAATGAAGATTCTTCCCAGGTTGCTATACTTGTTCAGAAATTCACCACAATGGTTACCAAAAAGTTTTTTTTACACAGCTACATAGTGTCTTATCCTCATTCCTATGGCAAAATAAAATAGCTAGAATAAAATTAAAAACACTTATGCGTCCAGTGGAACAGGGGGGATTAGCATTTCCAGACCTATATAAATATTATCTCGCAACTCAGCTGGTGACAATAAGGAGATGGCTAAATCCAGATGGATATGATCCTGCTACAATGGTGGAGGCAGCAGTGGTCCAGTCTTTGGAGGCACTGCAGGCATTACCATTTTGTGGGTTAAAATGTAGGCGAGATTTAACTCCGTCAATGATGACAACAGTAAGGGTATGGAAAGCAGGCATAGCAAGAGAGAGCAATCTAAAAACAGATATATCTCCAAATACTCTATTATGGAGAAATCCCGAATTGGCACATTTAATTTATATTCAAGACCCTAGAGCATGGACAAAATTTGAAGTTAAAAAAATATCACAAGTAATAGATAGGGGAAAAATATCCTCATTTGGAGAAATGAGAGAAAAATGGAATGTACCGGAGAATTATTTTTTTTAGACATAAGCAGTTGGTCCACGCCCTGGTAACACAATTTCCTGATGGTATCCCGCAGCTAATAGAAACAGGCCTAGAACAACTGGTGAGAAAGAGAAAGGAAAAAAGGGTTGATTTCAACTCTTTACACCCATTTAGTAAAAACAGAACCACCAGACATGAATAAATTATGTGAACGTTGGCTGAGGGATATCCCAAAATTGTCATCAGAAAATTGAGGGGAGATATACAAATTCCCATTTCAGATCTTAGTCTCACTTCGAGACAAATTAATCCAATTTAAAATATCACATAGGAGCTACTATACACCATATAAACTGTTTAAAATATTTCCATCAAATCCTCAAAATTGTTGGAGATGCGCAGGCATTCCAGGGAACTTTATACATATATTCTGGACCTGTCCAAAGATAAGGTGGTTCTGGAGAGAGGTCCTAAGAGTAATTGAGGAAGTGACGTTAGTCCAACTTGACCTGGAGGCAGGGACCTGCTTGTTAGGACTTGTAGAGGAAACTATGACCCCCAGAGAAAAAAAGAATACAGGTGGGTTTGCTGCTCTTTTACGCAAGAAAGGCCATAGTGTTAAATTGGAAAAAAGTGGAAGCCCCCTCTGTGGCGCAATGGAAAAACCTGATAAACAATAATCTGTCACTGTATAAAGAGACATATTATAACAGAGGAGATGGGGAAAAGTATAAGGAAATATGGGCAAATTGGATAGAAAATGTGACAACAGCTTCAGGGTAGGGAGGCACGGAAGTGGGAAGGAACTACAGCAATGGAAGAAAGGGATAAGAAAGAGGTAAATGGGAATACGATGTGAAGTATGTATTGGAATGTCCGTAGTATTGTGATTTTAATAAATGAAAATGTGAAATGTATAGCTGTATATGTGAAAGGAAAAAAATCAAAAATCAATAAAGAGATTTATAAAAAAATAAATAAAAATACGCAGTGCCATATCGCCTCACCTCACTCCTTCAGTCTCCTCTCGCATTACTGACATCTCAGCGTGGATGTCGCACCACTTCCTTAAACTAAATCTCTCTAAAACTGAGTTACTAATTTCCCCCCTCTGCCTGTGCCCCCCTCCATGACTTTTCCATCAAAATCCACAATGCAACCTTCAGTCCTTCCCCTCACGCCAGGGTACTAGGTGTAATCCTAGACTCTGACTTGTCATTTCAGACTTAAGTCATTGTCAAAAGTTTGTAGAATTCACCTCCGTAACATCTCTAAAATGCGCCCCTTTTTAAAAAATTAAACCACCAAACTCCTCATTCACTCCCTTGTTACCTCTCGCCTTGACTATTGCAACTCCCTTCTTATTGGCCTGCCTCTCTATAGGCTATTCCCTCTTCAGTCTATCATGAATGCTGCTGCCAGACTTATCCACCTTATCAACCGCTCAGTGTCTGCCAAACCCCTCCTCCAATCCCTGCACTGGCTCCTGATCACCCAGCAAATTAAATTCAAAATACTAACCACAACCTACAAAGCCATCCACAACTCTGCCCCGAGCTACATGACCAATCTTGTCTCCAAACATATCCCAAACTGTCCTCTCCGCTCTTCTCAAGACCTCCTACTGTCAAGCTCTCTCGTCTCCTCCTCCCATGCTCGTCTCCAGAGCCTCTCCCATCCTCTGGAACTCACTACCTCAACCTGTCCGGCTATCCCCTACTCTTGCTACCTTCAGGCGATCCCTGAAAACTCACCTCTTAAGGGAAGCCTATCATGTCTCCAACTAATCTTTTACCACTTTCATCAGCTCCTTCCCCACAGTTACAACCTTTTGTACCACCTGCCCCACCCTATTAGATTGTAAGCTCTTCTGAACAGGGCCCTCTTAATCCTCGTGTATTTTATTGTAACTGTATTGTCTCCCTTTTATACTGTAAAGCACTGCGTAAACTGTTGGCGCTATATAAATCCTGAATAATAATAATCGCAAAAAGTGGCCTGGTCATTGAGCGGCCAAATTTTCTGGGGCTGAAGTGGTAAGGAAGAGTAGACACAGCAGACCTGCTTCTAAAAACACTTTATGCCAGGCCATACTGACCCCTTTGACTTGAATACCAAGTACAGTACCTGACTTAGAACAAGTATGCAGATCAGAAGTCCTTAATTCACTGGCTGCATTACCCATTTCAAGATTTGCGTGTCAGATTCAAAACTAGCATGACAGATAACTAGCATTTTCAGTAAGAAACAGCAAAGGTATCATCCATATTTTCCTCACATTTTCTTAATACACATCTTCCAACAAATACTTATATAGAAAAAGCAAAGCAGGTTCTCAGGCAGAGTCCACCAATTATCTTGCAGCACAGATCAGGAGGTGGAAGCTTGTTTTAATTTCAGTTCCTAGAGCAGCACATTCATTTTTCAGGAACTTTCCCTGTTATATGCATAAAAAAAAGACTCAAAATAGGGTAGTTGAGAGGACGCAATGGCTCGACCTTTTATTCCAGGAGTTTTTCGGTGGGAATAATACAATTTATAAAATACAGATAGAAAATATGTGAGTCTAATATGGTACAGAACGCACTAAGCTTCAGCAATACATCCCAATGCAGCTACACACACACACACACATACTCTCAGACAGGCGCAGTTATAACTAGCAGTGCACTACACAACATAAGAAAAAGCACCAGCAGGAACTGCACTCCAGAACAAAAAAAGTTACAATAAAAAAAATAAAATCAAGAAATGCAAAAATAAAATAAAAATAAAAAACACAAATGAGATCAAATTCCCTACACTAAAACAGCTGCATTAACATTTTGATTGGTTGCCACGCAATTGTAACGGTGGCTTGGTATAGGAAGTGACAAGTTTGCACCTTGAATATGTTTTTTTTGCTATGTATGAAGAGGTGGGAACAGTTAAAGGGGATGTTCAATCTCCTGCAGAATTCTGTCCCTGAGCTAAGCCGACTAGATAATTATCTCTAAAGTGACACTATTGGGAGACCAGTAACCAAAAAATGCTTTTGTACACCAACAGTTTATATATATATACACACATATATATATATATATATATATATATATATATATATATATATATATATATATATTTGAACGTGCCTTTACCGGTTAGTTGCAAAGATATTTTTAATGATTTTTAACTTCTAAGCAGAAACCTTAGCAGTCTAACTAGTGGTAATTTTATTGTATGGTATTTTGGCAACTCTGCAGCTGTACAAAAATGCTCTTCAGTATGCAGTTTCACCATTAAATGTGTGGGCTTTTTTTCCAGCAGTGCATTAAAACACTGCCAATATGATGGAACTCTTTTGCTGAACATTCCATGGCCATTTTTACTTCCTGTTTAGCTGGCCCTGGTCACCTTTAGCAGATACTACTGGGAGACTGGATGTTTGCTTTGAACTAAATTAGGGAGCAGCTCAACATCCAATAACAACTTCTGCAACGCACCACAGAATATGATCAAACGGGCAGGAGACTGTAGTTGTAGAAAATATTGCTATAAAACAGGGCTTATACCAGGAAAGGCAACCCATCATATTGGCATTTTAGAGAACAAGGTCAAGTACAAATATATCATTTAAAGTGAATACAGAATTTAAGTTCTGTCAACTGCTATTTAATATAGGTGAAACCAAAATTTCCCCAAAGTTCCCGACTTATTTAATCTGGCCACATGCAGGAATATTTTATTCTTCTGATTCAGAAAAAATGTGACAAATGTCTAAATTGTAGGCTGGGTTTTTAGTAGCTCATCTACATAAAATGTGATTGTAAAAGGATGGAGACCCCCTTCAATAGTGGCTAATCTAATTGACACAGATGCCTAAAAAAATAAAAAAATAAATTGTCCATAGTTAAGACTTGTAGGAGAATCTACATTGCATTTCTTTTAATAGACCACTAGATGGCAGAGTGAGTTCAACTGGGCTGCTATTTATTTCCAGGACCCTTATTAGGGGGAAAAAAAGTGCAGGGATGTATCCTTGATGTATCTATGTACCTCTCAATCACGTATTAACATTTACATAATATTTTATATATTTATATATACCTATATACACTGGCAGGCCATTAACTAGCCATAAAAAAAAGGACACAATTGTGGCAATTACAGGCCATACACAACTGATAGTAAAACTAGTAAGCACAAGGTTGTTAGGCAGGGTCAGGAGGGACCGAATGGGAGGGGCAAGGAGCTGTGGTTAGCACAACATTTTGAAGATGTATATTTAATTACATCAATAGTAACAAGGTTGTATTTGGGGCTACAAGCACAAAAAGTGTTATTTCGTTTTACAGTGCTGAGTGAGTACTTTACACTATAAACTAGACTATATAATGTGCCCATTTGAAAAAGCAGAGGTAGGCTTTAAAGGGTTTGTAAATACATAATAACTTCAGATTTCCTCCGATAATTGTCTCAATTCACAAAGCCACAAGAGTTATTGTATTGTATCATTTTCATGTGAAAATGTTAAAAAAAAATTGCACTGGGTGTGAAATTGCTGTTTATTGAAAGCCTCTATTACTAATGAACCTGTATGTCATCTCTTGTGTCGTTATTTTATCTCCAGATGGAATAGTTGCTTGTTCTGCTCTTTACAACAGGCAGATCAAAGACTTGAAAATAGCAGAATTTTTTGAATACATACCATACATAAGGTAAACGCAGATTTTTACAATAAAACCTTTACCGGATAGAGAAGAACATTAGGAAACATGAAAAAGCAATGCAAATATTGAATGCGTAATACTTTAAAGAGTTGATGCTTAAGTGTGTCAGTATAATACTAATGAATAGAAATTATACAGATGCCCTGACAAAAACAGCAAATTGTTTTACTGAACTTTTACAACAGCATGCTATTGCCTTGTGCTGAATAAGCTCTTAAACTTGCTACACTAGCATCAGACATTTTCTTTGTAGATCCTGACTAGAATGTATCTTGTTTCATTGATGGTGTCAAACAAATGCTTGAAGTTTCCTTTGCTTGCAGCAATAGCTTACGTTTTTTTATTTTCAGGTTCTACATGGAAAAGGTGCAGGCGCTATTAGAGTCGGTTCACACTAGGGCGACACGACTTCCAGCACGACTTTCAGAAGCAACTCCAACAAGACTTGAGCATGAACCACAGGGCGATCTGGGGAGATTTACAACACGACTTGAAGTCGTCTCCAGGACAGGAGACATTCCATTGGCCAATAAAACAACCATCAGCTCTGGGAGAGGGAGGGGTTTGCCTGGGAAATGTATGTTATCTTCCTGGAAAGTAGCTTCAGTTAAGACAGTGATCCGACTTCTGAGGCGACTTCCATTGAAATCAATGGGTACAAATCGCCTACAAGTCGGATTGAAGTAGTACAGGAACCTTTTCTGAAGTCGGATCGCCTTGAGTCGTGTGTATTAACACCGCTCCCATTCACTTCCATTGTTTTTTTCTACAGCGCGACTTGGGACGACTTGAGGCGACATGAAGTCGGATCGCAAGTCGCCCCAGTGTGAACCGGCTCTAAGGGTAACAGGCACAGAATGAACAGGCTGCATAGAACCTGATTAGCCTTGACTTCACTTTCTACTGGATGTCCTTAGTTTGACCTGTGTCTCCTCACAGACTGCATTTTTAGAAGTGAATCTTTGATGATGTATTAGAGAAGAGCCAAGCATGGGATGGGCCCAATTAATTGATGAGCATGGGTAGTTGTGAAATCATTTAACAGGCTCAAAATACACAACTCTAGCCAGTTTTTCTTGTTTATCTATACAAAAATAAAAAAGGTGTGTTAGAGCAGAACAAAAAGGTAAGTATATGGAATGATTTTACATGGTACAAAGTCAATGAAAGCTCACTGAAATATGGAATGCTTTGGGGGGGGGACGACTAGCAGACTAGGATTTTAGCTGCTGGGTACAGTGAGATGCAGTTCTACATTAATTTCTTCAGGAATGGACAAGGAGGAAACATTTATGACTCACTGGCATTCAAAAAATGTGCGTGTAGATGTTTATATATATAAAATCAAAGACTCATTTACAACTGTATATTTAGGCTTAGCTGTGACATACCATTTAAAAAGTGGATGTAAAACTGATCCTTTAAAAACAAATAAAAAAAAACGTTGCCAATATGGTTCCATGGGCAGTTTGGCTTCACAAAACTGGCGCAGCCCTGTTCAACTACATACTCCCACTTGTTTATCTCTCTGTAATAACATAAGTGCTAAAATGTGTGTCATTTCTAAAGATAGAGATGAGACGGAACACAAAACAAAACAAAACAAAAAAAGAGATGATGATGGAGCACATGGGCAGACAATACTAAAGTTAAGAATACAAGTGACCACTGATATGGTTTTCCCTTCGTGGAAAATTTCAGTTTGTCAAGACATCCTTCCAAATAAGCAGCTTTTCGACAGTTGAGTGATATGCATTTGGGCCAGCATGCACCGATGCCTGATCCCTTATCCACAGTACAGGCAGAGGCCGCATGAAGGGAGGCACCCCTTTCTAGAACGTCAGGGTCCCCGGCTTCACGCATCCCTTTCAAACAAGTTAAAATTTAAAGTCACAGCAAAAAACGACAAATTCTAGTAGGACGACCACACATCTTAGGACAAGAAGAATATTAATAGTTAACCTTGAATTTTTCACTCAGAGTCTCTTGGGCTTTACCAGACGTAGACTGCACACACATGCATACACGCGCACACAACAAGGACGATCTGCAAAGAGGTGACATGGAAAGCCCTGCCCTCTGCTGTCACATGCACACTGACACACACATTTGCTCGATGCATGGTAAACCCTCCACGTAGTGTAAGTTTGCCAGTTTTACTGTCTGTTGCCATAATATTCTTGTTGACTTAGAACTGCTTCGATAAAAGCTCACATAGGTGCTTGGAGACAGTTTCTTTGCTGGTTCTTAGGGTAAGTCGATACATCTGAAATAATTAAAAAAAAAGACGAAGTTAGAGCTGTTTGCTTCAGTATATTGAGAAGGTCTAGCTAAAAGTTCCACTATAAACGAGTACACAGAAGATTACATTTGCTCTAACAAAGAAAGAAAACTGAAGTCTGCAAATACACCCATAAATAAAAAAAAGATCTTGGAAGTCTTCTTGGTCATAAGCTATACATTTATTGGTCAAATAACAATCAAATACATCAAAATGCTTCACGGTAAATGCCAAACACAACAACACAATTATAAATGTGCGCTCCCCCTTTCAGCAGCCCCCCAAAATGCACCCATGGCCTCCCCAGCAGCGCGCCAATCACTGATAATCAACCCAGCGAGCGGATCGTTGGACAGTGTCCTGTCCGGGATTCCTTCCTCTCTGAACTGGCTTCCTTCTCTTGTATACCCGGAGTGCGGCTATGTGCTAACCTGGCGAGTGCGGCTATGTGCTAACCTGGCCAGACTTCATTTGAACATCCAGTCCCTGTGTGAAGTGAACACTCCTGGGCCCTTACATGTACTTGGACTTACTGTCCTCCTGGTCATCTTATGTGCATCTTACCCATCTTTAAACATAATACACATTTATTTTATACTGCACTATGATCTTCACACCTTTTTTTCTGTTTTTCCTGGTGTATCCCATTATGTTTGACCAATAACACTTTTTCCAAGTTTTTAACAAGTTTTTCCTTCTACTAACAGGCACCTCTGCTGACCTCAACAATGGGAGTCGTTTACGAAAAGGCAAATCCACTTTGCACTACAAGTGCAAACTACGGGCCAGATTCACAGTGGACTTACGACGGCGTATCTCCACGTACGCCGTCGTAAGTCCGAATGTGAGCCGTCGTATCTATGCGCCTGATTCTTAGAATCAGTTACGCATAGATTTGGCCAAGATACGAGCGGCGTAAGTCTCCTACGCCGTCGTATCTTGGGTGCATATTTACGCTGGCCGCAAGGGGCGCTTCCGTAGATTTACGCGTCGAATATGTAAATTAGGTAGATACGCCGATTCATGAACGTACTTGCACCCACTACGCCGTTTACGTTTGGCTTACGTCCGGCGTAAAATTACCCCTGCTATATGAGGCGCAGCCAATGCAAAGTATGGATGTCGGCAAGCGTATCTGCCGTACGTGAATGGGCTGTGCGTAGGTTACATTCACGTCACAGGCATTGGGCCTGGCGTATCTTATGGAGTAAATTCGAAGTAATACTGAGCATGCGCGCGCATGCGCCGTATGATCGACGCTTCATTTGCAAGGGGTCACGCCTCATTTTAATAAAACACGCCCACCTCTTCCACATTTGAATTAGGCGGGCTTACACCGGCCGATTTACGCTACGCTGCCGCAACTTACGGAGCAAGTACTTTGTGAATACTGCACTTGCCTGTCTAAGTTGCGGCAGGGTAGCGTAACTAGGATACGCTACGCCCAACTAAAGATATGCTCTCCTACGTGAATCTGGCCCTACAAGTGCAAAGTGCAGTTGCTGTAGATCCGAGGGGGACATGCAAGGAAAATAAAAAAAACAGCATTTTAGCTTGCACATGATTGGATGATAAAATCAGCAGAGCCTCCCCTCAGAATTACAGCAAGTGCACTTTTAGTGCAATTTCGAGTGTAGTTTGCACTTGTAGTGCAAAGTGGATTCGCCTTTCGTAAATAACCCCCAATGTTCTATATTTGGGGCAAACATTAGCTCATATAAATCCCTTCCCGGAATTCAAACACTGCAGGGTGTATCATCTGGAACTCTCTGATGAGCATTGAATGCGACCACCCATTACTCTGCATGGATACCTTGATGGGTTTCTCATAACCATACAAGACAGGAAAAGTAGATTTGGCACTTTTTTTTTTACTAAAAGAACCTTAAAAACCCTGATATATAATACTAAACTCAAAAGCCTCTCTCCTGTGATCTTTTATTTTTCTTTTTTTCTACCTCTTGATTGAAAGATTCTACACATTTTATGTAGAAGAGGTTATAACAAGTGAGGATTTATATCATGTCGTATAATACCATCATGTCATAACATAATAACATTAAAGTGGTATCGTTTTGGGCAGATCCTTTAACAAACTTCCCATCAGTAAAAAAAAAAAAAAGACACATGCTACCAACCCTTTTGTCTACTTTTGCCTACAATAGTAGATGACATAGAAAACTATGCTGCACGAAATATTACGCAAAAGATCTCAATGTATGTACAGGTGTGGAAAATTGTATATGATGGTAACATAATAGGGCAGCTGGGAGAGAAGTGATGTTGCATAAGGCACAGTGACCCACAGCATCCAATCATATTTTTACCTTTTAGCATTTTAGAACAATTGTCACCAACTCCATGTTGGCCTGATAAAGCATAATAAAATCAAGCAATATTCAACAAATCTTGCATATAATTTAATAAACATGTAGACATCCCTACGTATTTCTTAGCATTTTATAGAGGACACAGCATTATTCCCATCAGACATTAGTCCTGTTTCACACGGTCTTCAGCTTGTATATACGCAGTGTAAACAGCAAGGTTTGACAAAGCATTCCTTTTCAACAAGTTTTATCGAAGCACCATTTCAACTCCAGTTTGTAAATGTTTCAACACAGATCCTAATGGGAGTGTTGATTGCCACTTTGGCAAGCTGCTAGCAGGTTTCACAGGCTTTCAACAAGCTTCAGGAAGTGATAAAGCCTGCTAACAAATCAGCACTCCCTAAGCGGCTTCAGTTGGTAAATCAAAAATACGTTTTTCATAAGGTAGTACCTGAACACAAAGGTTGCCCAGCTAAGCATAATAATGAGTGGGATGCTTGGTGCTCATCTGCTCTTACTGTAACCAATGCTTGAGAAAATCGCTAGACCCCTTTCACACTAAGGCGCTTTACAGGTGCTATATCACTAAAAATAGCGCCTCTCCCGTCTCTCCAATGTGAAAGCCTAGGGACTTTCACACTGGAGCGGTGCACTGGCAGGACATAGAAAAAAAAAGTCTTGCAAGCCGCATCTTTGAGGTGCTGTAGGAGCGGTGTAAACACGGCTTCTAAAGCGCCCCTCCCCATTGAAATGAATGGGCAGCGCCAGCGCTTTTAACTCTTTTAGCGGGGGTTAAAAATAGCAGCGCTTTACTGCCGACTCTCACAATGCCCTAGTGTGAAAGGGCTCTATAGGTATCAAGTAACAGTTATCTGTAATTTTGTGCTTATAACTCATTTTCCCAAAAATAAGATCTAGCGCTATTTTCCAGGAGAGCTGCAATATAAGCCCTACCCCGAAAATAAGCCCTAGTTTAAAATGCTTGCTAAATTCTATAATCCACTCTATAACAGTAGTATATAATGTACGTGTGTGTTTCTGTAATATAATTGTGGGGAAGAGAGCTCCGGTGGGTCACAGAAGTGCAGAGCGGCGCTATAACGAAAATATTTGGCACAATTATATTACAGAAACACACACCATGTACATTATATTCTACTGCAATAGAGTGGATTATAGGGTTTTAAAAGCATTTTAACTCCGTTCACACTGGGGATTCCTTTTAGGCAGGGAGAGAAGACAGAACATTACATGTTAAGACCTACCCTGAAAATAAGCCCTACTGTGTGTCTTTTGTTTACAAAATTAATACAAGACCCGGGCTTATTTTTGGGGAAACACGGTATGTTACTGTGCATACGTATCAGGTATATGTATGTTATTATGAACAATTTTTGTGCACTGTAAATGTAATCCATTGTTTTCTATGCTCAAGCTGAGAGCTTTTGATTACTGTTGTGGTCTTCTATATTTTTCAATAAAAAGAGTTTTTCATAAACAATCAGCACTCCCATTAGGATCTGTGTTCAACATTTAGACCCTTTTACACTGAGGCGCTTCTAAACTGGAAGCAAAAACACTGAGCGCTTTTCATTCCTTCCAATGGAGAGGGGTGCTTTTTTTTTTAGCTCTCTAAGGCCTTGTACACATGGTCGGACCAAACCGATGAGACTGGTCTGTCGGGTAGTTTTCAGCGGTTCACCTCTGAAGTGGCCTGACGGTCTAAAATCCGATCGGGTCAGAACGCGGTGATGTAAAACACACGACGTGCTGAATAAAACGAAGTTCAATGCTTCCAAGCATGCGTTGACTTGATTCTGAGCATGCGCGGGTTTTGGAACGATGCTTTTCTGTACTAACCATCGGTTTGGTCCGATCGCCCAGCGGTCCAGTTTTGAAGCATGTTTAGAAATTTTGGACCAAAGGAAACCAGACAGCTAGCCTATACACACGGCCGGTTTGGTCCGATGAAACTGAACTTCGGTTCATTCTCAGCGGACCAAACCGACCGTGTGTACGAGGCCTAAGAATGCTCCAAAGATGCTGCTTGGAGGAGTTTTTTTCACCTCCCCGCCAACACACCGCCCCAGTGCGAAAGCATCCATTGATTTTAATAGGAAGCAGTTTTCATGAGCGTTTGACACTTTTTTTTAATGCAAATGCGCTTGAAAAACTGCTCAGTGTGAAAGGGGTCTTCCAAACTGGAGCTGGATGGTACTTTAAAAAAGTTAAAGCTTGCTGAAAGCTCTGCAAATGCTTGCCAAAGCTTGCTCTTCACGCAGCTCTTATACAAGCTGAAGCTTGTGTGAAACACACATTACATGTTTGTGTAGCTAGGAAAGCGTTTGAATGTTATTATACCAACAAATAAACCTCTGTGTTGTCTTATGCCTTTCTCCACTTACCTGAGCTTGGATGTTGGGTTCTAGACGCAAGAGACAGCCAACCTGAATAGTTTTAGTCTGGATGATACCAGCACCCACAAAATTGTCTGGATTAGGATCCACATTTTCTAGAAGCGCAGTACCAAAACCCAACAACTGGAATACATGAAAACAATTTAAGGATCAGAAATCAGTATTGCAGTCAATAATAAAGATCACTTTTGCCTTTGCGTTGATTATGCCACAATAACATCAAAGGCAGAATATAGGCCTGTGAAAAAAAAGGTAGATTTCTAAAGGAATATAATGTAGTTGGAGGAAATGATCTAAGCATGTGCAGTCCTGGAGGGGGAAGGGGGGTGTAAGGACAAGTTTGATCATTGGAAACGAGCGGGCACAGCTAGAGAACTGACCACTGTGTGTTGTGCTGCTTAGTGTGGTCAGTTTTTAATAGGAAAGCAAAGGACATGGCAGGAACACTGGGTATTTCACATTTATACATAATACAAATACATGGCACAGCGGGACAGATCAGGAATATGAAATGTTGGGTTTACATATTCTTTAAGATAGATATATATATATATATATATATATATATATATATATATATATATATATACACACATACACACACACACACACACACACACACACACACACACACACACACACAGTGCCTTGCGAAAGTATTCGGTCCCCTTGAACTTTGCGACCTTTTGTCACATTAAGGCTTCAAACATAAAGGTATAAAACTGTAATTTTTTTTGAAGAATCAACAACAAGTGGGACACAATCATGAAGTGGAACGAAAATTATTGGATATTTCAAACTTTTTAATTATTCAGCCCCTTTACTTTCAGTGCAGCAAACTCTCTCCAGAAGTTCAGTGAGGATCTCTGAATGATCCAATGTTGACCTAAATGACTAATGATGATAAATAGAATCCACCTGTGTGTAATCAAGTCTCCGTATAAATGCACCTGCACTGTGATAGTCTCAGAGGTCCGTTTAAAGCACAGAGTGCATCATGAAAAACAAGGAACACACCAGGCAGGTCCGAGATACTGTTGTGGAGAAGTTTAAACCCGGATTTGGATACAAAAAGATTTCCCAAGCTTTAAACATCCCAAGGAGGTGGTTTCGCTTACTGGTCCTAATGGAAGTAGTATTACCGACCCGAGTCAAGTTGCAGCCAAATTTCAGCAATTCTATAGTACCCTATATAGGTCCCAGGGAACCCACTCGCACGAGGAATTGCGGTCCTATTTGGCCACCATTCAGTTCCCTCGTCTTAACCAAGAGCAGGTTAAACTATTAGATGCGCCTATTTCGGCACATGACATTGCTGAGGCGATTGCCCAATTAGCCAAATCTAAAGCACCAGGTATGGACGGACTCCCTCTGGAATTCTTTGATACATACTCCGATATACTTGTTCCTAAACTAAAGGCCCTCTATCAGTCTATCTTTGATACAAACATACTCCCTGAATCTATGAAAGAAGCCCAAATCATAGTACTCCCCAAACCTGGTAAGGACCCCCACTACCCGGAATCTTATCGGCCAATTTCATTACTGCAGGTGGATATTAAAATCCTAGCTAAAATATTGGCAACTAGGTTGAATACTGCCATACTGTCACTTATTCACATGGACCAGACAGGGTTCATGCCGGGGAAGAACACTGCCATGAACATTAGATGATTGTACATGAATATTCAGGCACGTCATGATAACTCAGGAACCAGGGTGGTGGTGGCCCTAGATACGGCCAAGGCCTTTGACTCAGTTGAGTGGCCCTACCTATGGGAATGTTTACATAATTATGTCTTTGGACCGCATTTCATAAAATGGGTGCAACTCCTATACCAGACCCCCAAGGCAAGAATCTTTGTTAATGGTTGGCTTTCAGAGCGGTTTCCTCTGCAGAGGGGCACTCGTCATGGATGTCCCCTCTCCCCTTTGCTGTACGCCTTGGCGCTGAGCCACTGGCTATTGCTATTAGAGCACACCCTGATATTCAGGGTTTGCGTCGGGGTAACACAGTTGATAAGATAGGCCTATACGCGGATGATACTGTTTTATACCTGGCAGATCAGGGTCCATCACTGCAAACAGCGCTGCGACTTATTGAACGAATGGGGGGCTATTCGGGACTGCGCATTAATTGGGATAAGTCCCAAATTCTCCCCATAGATGTCTTCCCCCCCCCTGTGGTCACCCCTCCACTGCCGCTCTCCAGAGTGTCCAGGATTAGGTACTTGGGAGTTGAGGTCACCAGGAGACTGACAGACTATACACCTCTGAATGTGGAACCGTTGTTTGACATGATCAAACTCAAGACGCAAACGTGGGCTAGATTACCCTTAGGGGTGATGGGGCACATAAATATTATAAAAATGATTATTTTGCCCAAAATTTTATACATGGTGTGGCATGCCCCTCTATACATTCCCTTAAAAATCTTTAAGCAAATGGAAGCTATTCTGAATTCCTTCGTTTGGGGAAGTGGTAGACACAAACTAGCTTGGCACATTTTAAAGAACCCGACGGATATGGGAGGTGTTTCCCTCCCGGATCTCCATGAATATTACTTGGCCTCGCAGCTCTCTCACTTATATCACTTCAATACCTCAGAACTTCAACGCTATAGGGCTTTAGTTTGCGACAAACCCGGGCACCCGGCGCATACACCACTTCAGTCAATCCTCCGTGGGAAACAAACGCAAAAGCAGGCCGTAAGGCACAACTCGGGGATGTTAAAGCATCACCAACAGATTTGGGAAATATCCCTTAAAAAAAAGAATGTGGGGAAATGTTATTCCCATACCCCATTGTGGCTTAACAGCCATATGCCAGAGCTAGCAGGGGTCCCTGACTCAGTGGTGTGGGCTAGACACAGAATAATATACCTGCACCAAGTCCTATCAAGCTCAGGGATTAAGCAGTATCACGCACTTAGAAAATAATTTTCGCTCCCACAGCACTTGGTATTTAAATATTTGCAGCTCCGCCATGCACTCCGAACCCAGCTGCCGTCTCTGGCGGTAGAGACAGAACCCCCGCCGGTGCTGGATGTTGTTTTGGGGAGCGATCCCTCTAAACTTATTTCGCACCTATACTGCACCATTAGACATAGGGGTACAGTAGCCGTTACTCAGAAGGCTAAGACGGCTTGGGAGCAGGATGTAGGCCCAATCGAAGGTGCAGATTGGGATGAAATACTGGAGGGGACCAAGGCCACATCACCCAAACTGTCAGACAGACTCACGCAACTATACATTGTTCATAGAGCCTACCTGACACCGCTGAGACTGGCCAAATTCCACCACACACCCAATCCGACCTGTCGTCTGTCAGTCCACAAGTGCCACGTTTTATCATCTCATTTGGAGTTGTCCAAATATTCAGACCTACTGGACACAGGTTGTCTGCTTTCTGCATGACAATATGGGATCCCCAGTGGTACTTGACCCTAAGTTGTGTATTTTGGGGCTGTTGCCTGACGTAGAGGTGGATAAATATCACACAATTTTCATATCTGAAACATTTTTAGCTCGTAAAGTAATTGCCCAGAGATGGATGCAGGATTTGCCCCCCACTCTACAGATGTGGAAAAAGGCTGTTAATGATACTTTACCATTGAAGAAGCTGATATACACACACAGGGGCTCCACACAAAAGTATTCCAAGGTTTGGGACAGATGGCTAGAGGATGGAGAAACGTGTGTCTGAGTGTGCCTTACCTAGAGACTGTTCCATAATAAATTGCTCCTTTGTCCTCGTGACCATGTAAATGTAGGACCTGTGGTATTTAAGTAACCAAAAAGTGAGCATGCATCTCACCATATGACACTGTATTGTTATTGTCAAATGTGTTCGACCTGGTTTGTGATATGTGCTTTAATTTAATCAAGTCGGTTTTTCCAAGTAAAAAAAAAAAAAAACATCCCAAGGAGCACTGTGCAAGCGATAATATTGAAATGGAAGGAGTATCAGACCACTGCAAATCTACGAAGACCTGGCCGTCCCTCTAAACTTTTAGCTCATACAAGGAGAAGACTGATCAGAGATGCAGCCAAGAGGCCCATGATCACTGGATGAACTGCAGAGATCTACAGCTGAGGTGGGAGACTCTGTCCATAGGACAACAATCGTATACTGCACAAATCTGGCCTTTATTCATAGTGGGTTTTTCGCATCCCGCTGCACTCCACTCGCCCGCACTAGTGAGAGTGGTGCGGGGGGGGGGTGGCGAGGGACGGGGGTCGGGGACCTTTCCCTTAGCACAGCAGGATCCCATACGGGGTGCTGAGGGTCTGGTCTCCGCGTTGCCCTCGAATCCGAGCCACAGTTTACTTAGAATGACCTTCTTAGGTCATGAGGGTAGTTAATTTTACTACTTTATTTAGCCTACCAGACAGTCACTACTTCTTCTGTTTTTTCCTCAAAGAATTATTTTATTTAATTGTATTAAACGTTACAAGATTTATTAGCATTCAGCTATGTGATGATCCTAGGTGCCATATCTATTTTTGAAAAGTATATATGATGACTGTATTCCTATATGACATATTTAATAAAAACTTATTGAAAGTAAATCTGGCCTTTATGGAAGAGTGGCAAGAAGAAAGCCATTTCCTAAAGATATCCATAAAAAGTGTCGTTTAAAGTTTACCACAAGCCACCTAGGAGACACACCAAACATGTGGAAGAAGGTGCTCTGGTCAGATGAAACCAAAATCGAACTTTTTGGCAACAATGCAAAACGTTATGTTTGTCGTAAAAGCAACACAGCTCATCACCCTGGAGGCACCATCCCCACTGTCAAAACATGGTGGTGACAGCATCATGGTTTGGGTCTGCTTTTCTTCAGCAGGGACAGGGAAGATGGTTAAAATTGATGGGAAGATGGATGGAGCCAAATACAAAACCATTCTGGAAGAAAACCTGATGGAGTCTGCAATGATCCAAAACATAAAGCAAAATCTACAATGGAATAGTTCACAAATAAACATATCCAGGTGTCAGAATGGCCAAGTCAAAGTCCAGACCTGAATCCAATCGAGAATCTGTGGAAAGAACTGAAAACTGCTGTTCACAAACGCTCTCCATCCAACCTCACTGAGCTTGAGTGGTTTTGCAAGGAGGAATGGGCAAAAATGTCAGTCTCTCGATGTGCAAAACTGATAGAGACATACCCCAAGCGACTTACAGCTGTAATCGCAGCAAAAGGTGGCGCTACAAAGTATTAACTTAAGGGGGCTGAATAATTTTGCACGCCCAATTTTTCAGTTTTTTATTTGTTAAAAAAGTTTGAAATATCCAATAAATTTCGTTCCACTTCATGATTGTGTCCCACTTGTTGTTGATTCTTTAAAAAAATTACAGTTTTATATCTTTATGTTTGAAGCCTAAAATGTGGCAAAAGGTTGCAAAGTTCAAGGGGGCCGAGGCACTGTGTGTGTGTGTGTGTGTGTGTGTGTGTGTGTGTGTGTGTGTGTGTGTATGTATATATATATATATATAGAGAGAGAATAAATCACAATGGAATGACCAGTTCTGTTCTATGCAGTGCCTTGCAAAAGTATTCACCCCCCTTTGCTGTTTACCATATTTTGCTACATTACAGCCTTAAGTTCAGTGTTTTTTTAATCTGAATCTAATCGGAACACAATAGTCTAGTTGGTGAAGTAAAAAAATATATACAAATAAAAAAAATGATATTTGGCATGTGCGTATGCATTCATCCCCTTTGTTATTTTTTTTTTTTTTTAAAGTGTATTTTGTGCATGTACTCGAGAGAGGAGCCGGACTGCAGGAGTTGGGAGTAGGCAGGCCTCCCCCAGAGGCAATCTGCCACCTTTCTCCATGCCCCGGGTGGCAATGGCGGGTGTGTGAGGGGGTCCTCCCACACAGCCCGCCCTACCTGCTCCGCTTTGAAGCCCAACGGGGCAGAGGGACTCCCTATAAGGGAGTGAGAGGATTAGCCCGCTCAACCAGCCCCATTAGTCCTTCGCCTCTCTTTTAGAGACCGCGTGGTCAAAGTGTGTGTGTTAACCCAATTTAGAGTGCGTGTGTAGGTGTGGTGGTTTTTTTTGTGGGAGGGGGGTGGGCGTACTAAGCACAGGCTTACCTTGCATAGCACACCCACCGGGAGGCGGGCTGAGACCACCAAACTCAATTCACATGAAGCCGAGACCGGGATCCGAACCCCTAGCTGCAGAGGTGAATGGCTTGTCAGCGCAGTGCCAATCGCGTTGAGCCACCGCAGCTCCCTATCCCCTTTGTTATGATGTCCATAAAAAGCTCTGGTGCAAGCAATTACCTTTAGAAGTCACATAATTAGTGAAATGATGTCCATCTGTGTGCAATCTAAGTGTCACGTGATCTGTCATTACATACACACACCTTTTTTGAAAGGCCCCAGAGGCTGCAACACCTAAGCAAGAGGCACCACTGACCAAACACTTCTATGAAGAACAAGGAACTCTCCAAACAAGTAAGGGACAATGTTGTTGAGAAGTAAAAGTCAGGGTTAGGTTATAAAAAAATATCCAAATCTTTGATGATCCCTAGGAGTACCATCAAATCTATCATAACCAACTGGAAAGAACATGGCACAACAGCAAACCTGCAAAGAGACAGCCGCACACCAAAACTCGCGGACCGGGCAAGGAGGGCATTAATCAGAGAGGCAGCACAGAGACCTAATGTAACCCTGAAGGAGCTGAAGAGTTCCACAGCAGAGACTGGAGTATCTGTACATAGGACACCAATAAGCCGTACGCTCCATAGTGTTGGGCTTTATGGCAGAGTTGCCAGAAGAAAGTCATTACTTTCAGCAAAAATCAAAATGGCACGTTTTGAGTTTGCGAAAAGGCATGTGGGAGACTCCCAAAATGTATGGAGGTGCCCTGGTCTGACAAGACTAAAATTTTACTTTTTGGTCATCATAGAAAACGCTATGTCTGGCGCAAACCCAACACATCACATCGCCCAAAGAACACCATCCATGTTTTTCAGCAGTCAGGACTGAGAAACTGGTCAGAATTGAGGGAAAGATGGATTGTGCTAAATACAGGGATATTCTTGAGCAAAACCTGTATAGTCTGTGTGTGATTTAAAGGTTAGGATGGAGGTTCACCTTCCAGCAGGACAATAACCCCAAACACACTGCTAAATCAACACTTGAGTGGCTCAAGGAGAAACATGTAAATGTGTTGGAATGGCCTAGTCAAAGCCCAGACCTCAATCCAACAGAAAATCTGTGGTTGGACTTAAAGATTGCTGTTCACAAGCGCAAACTATCCAACTTGAAGGAGCTGGAGCAGTTTTGCAAGGAGGAATGGGTAAATATCGCAGTGGTAAGATGTGGCAAGCTCATAGAGACTTATCCAAAGCGACTTGGAGCTGTGATAGCCGCAAAAGGTGGCTCTACAAAGTATTGACTTTAGGGAGTTGAATAGTTATGCACATGGACTTTTTCTGTTATTTTGTCGCATTTGTTGTTTGCTTCACAAAAAAAATCTTCAAAGTTGTGGGCATATTCTGTAAATAAATTATGCAAATCCTCAAACAATCCATGTTAATTCCAGGTTGTGAGGCAACAAAACACAAAAAATGCCAAGGGGGTGAAATACTTTTTGCAAGGCACTGTATGTGGTGAAATAGTTGGATCTCAGGGACAATAGAATAACTTTGATTTCCTAAACTGTGTGACGATTACCTGAGTGTTCATTGGGACCCCAGAGGCCCAAAGAAGCCAAAAGGGGTAAAGAGGGGCAGGTGGACTATATCGGTACTAGGTAAGTCAGTTAAACAGAAAATTATAGTAAAGGTAAAAAAGTTCAATTTATTAAAAGTAACATAAGGGATATACGGAATACACAATTTTTTTAAATTACATCCGTAGAAATGTAAAACAGATAGATTATACGACCAGCCAACACATAATAGAGATGGTATAGCATCTATATGATGTGTTGGCTGGTCGTATAATCTATCTGTTTTACATTTCTACTGACGTAATTTTAAAAAATTGTGTATTCCTTATCTCCCTTATGTTACTTTTAATAAATTGAACTTTTGTACCTTTACTATAATTTTCTGTTTAACTGACTTACCTAGTACCGATATAGTCCACCTGCCCCTATTTACCCCTTTGGATTCCTTGGGCCTCTGGGGTCCCAATGAACCCTATCTCTATTCAAAATTACGTTAGGATGATGGTACTTTAATTTTATGTTATCTTTTCTACTGAGAGGTCTCCATATAAATGATTACATGAGTGTGAATAGCCTGTGTACAAAGTAGATATTTGCCAGCACACCAAGGATCGGCAACAAAGTGGCATCCAAACGGGTAGATTATTGCATGGACGTTGCACCTTCCTTGTGTTGTGATCATGCAATAAACTACCCGTTTTGATGCCACTTTGTGCTGGCAAATATCTACTTTGTACACAGGCTATTCACACTCGAGTAATCATCACACAGTTTAGGAAATCAAAGTTATTCTAGTGTCCCTGAGATCCAGCCATTTCACCACATACAGTGCCTTTTTTCGTGTTTTGTCTACTTTGTGACTTGAACCAGTATCCAGCTGGTTGTTGCTGCAGCCCCCTTGTTTTGAGAACTTATACCAGGAACGTGTGCGATGGGAATATGAAGCATTAGCCCATGTACAAGACTTACCTTTGCTTTCGTCACTTCAGAATCCATGCCATGGTTAGCTTTAAAAATCTTTTGTGCTTCTTGCTGTGGCCTAGAAAAACAAGCAAAATGACAGCTAAATGCAATAGCACAGACCGTATATGCCTAAAAACACTGTTAAAGGTTTTATTTGGAAAAAAAAAAGTTTTTGTCTTTAGATGCACTTAAACGTATTCTTGTGAGCATCCATGTTGTCAGATTTAACAGCCTCACTTGTCATTGCACCCCTAAGATCATCAGTTTAGGAGACACCAAACTAGTTCTGTCCAACTAATTTACAGTGGAGATATGGAAAATGGAAAGAGTTTTTGTTGGTAAGCAAAAGATTTGAGATTAAAGATGGCAAGGAATATCTGCCTTCCAAAGCACTCTAAAAATGTAATTACTTCCTCCAGTATTACAAATGCTCTTTAAATACAAGGTAAAGAAATTACAGGCTGAGCTGTTTCCACCGCTGGAAGAAGTCCTGGGACGGCATCTCGGTTGCTTGGAAGAACTTGTTGATTGTTATCGGCAATTTTAATGTGATGTTCTGTAACGTTCCTCCGTACCTAAAATGGGTAGATGGTGAGGTTAAACACAAACGTAATCCCATAAATGTTACTCACACAGACAGCACGTTCCCAATACCTGAATTTAATATTAGTTAGTGGAGCCTCATCAAAGTCTGCCAAGCACTCAATGTTTAACACCTGCTGGACCTGTGCTCCACCCTCCACCATGGGATCCACTGGTTTGGTCTGAATGTTGAGCTGTGAGATGGCAAGTTAAGGATGACTGCATCATATGAAAACCAATTTAAAAAAATATTAGCTGTGCTTCTTTCAGGCTGGGTTCAGACATCCTGTAGCCCACAGCAGGGGGTCCAGTGCATCCCTGTACCCCGATTCAGGTGTGAATCAGGTCTGAATTTCTGCCTGACTTCTTACCTGATTTGGAGCCAGATGCACAAGACCCTTTCCAAAGCTGAACCACGGCAGCCCCAGAGGTGTGTGAACTGGCTCCATTGAGAGACGGTCACACTCTCCTGTCATGTGAAACGGATGCGAAGGAAAAAACAGATCCAATTCGCATCAGTGTGTACCCAGCCTCAGTGTTTTAAATGTATTTAAAAGGGGTTGTAAAGGTTCTTGTTTTTTCACCTTAATGCATTCAATGGGCTGGGGGCACTCGGCAGGAGAGGGCTAAGAGTGCCGGCAAGATACCGTGAAGAGGATCGGGGCTGCTCTGTGCAAACTCACTGAACAGAGCAGGTGAGTATAACATGATTTTTTTTTTAACTACTTGCCAACCTGCCGCCGTCATTCTACGGCGGCAGGTTGGCTCCCCTGCGCGAGAGCCCGTAGCTCTACGTCGGCTCTCTCGCAAGATACTAGGGGCGCGCGCGCCCCCCGCTCGCCCGAGTCCCGTGCACGGCGGGCACCAGCGATTGCTCGTTACAGAGCGGGGACCGGGAAAAGCTGATCCTCTGTTCATACAACGTACAGTGATTTCCCCTAGTGAGGCCACCCCCCCCCCACAGTAAGAACACACCCAGGGAACTACTTAACCCCTTCCCCGCCCCCTTCACTGCCAGTGGCATTTTTTATAGTAATCCAATGCATTTTTATAGCACTGATCGCTATAAAAATTCCAATGGTCCCAAAAATTTGTCAAAAGTGTCCTCCATAATGTCGCAGTACCGAAAAAAAAAAAAAAAAACGCTGATCGCCGCCATTACTAGTAAAAAAAATATATTAATAAAAATGTCATAAAAATACCCCCTATTTTGTAAACGCTATAACTTTTGCGCAAACCAATCAAACGTTTATTGCGATTTTACGAAAAATATGTAGAAGAATACGTATCGGCCTAAACTGAGGGAAAAAAAAGTTTTTTGATATATTTTTGGGGGATATTTATTATAGCAAAAAGTAAAAAATATTATTTTTTTTCAAAATTGTCGCTCTATTTTTGTTTATAGCGCAAAAAATAAAAACCGCAGAGGTGATCAAATACCACCAAAAGAAAGCTCTATTTGTGGGAAAAAAAAGGACGCCAATTTTGTTTGGGAGCCACGTCGCACGACCGCGCAATTGTCAGTTAAAGCGACGCAATCCCGAATCTCAAAAAGTGCTCTGGTCTTTGGGCAGCAATATGGTCCGGGGGTTAAGTGGTTAAACAAAAAAAAAAAAAAAAGAGCAGCCTTTAATATCTATTTAAAGCTCAACTCAAAAGATATAGACCGAAAAGGAATACAACGATTGCCAACTTTATTTTGAAATTGCTAGGTGCCTGGCTGTTATGCTGACCCTCTGGTAAATACTTTAAGCCATAAACCTGAAACAATTATGCAGATATGTAGTTTTAGCGCTTGATCTATTTCATGGGTCTAGGTAAGTGGCTCAGAGAATATTAACGCTAACTAGGGTAGCCTAACAGTCAGTCGACTAGCATTTACAAAAAGCAGTCAGCGATGACAACTATTGTATTTTTCCAACAACAAGACTACTTAGAGCTAACCATACAATAGACTGCTGTTCATGCTTGCTCTGACCCAGAAAGTACCAAAACCAAAGGGTCAGCATAACCGTCAGGTAAATAGCATTTTTAGAGGATGATCAGCAATGACCATCATCATGTTTCTGTCAGGAAGGGCCAACTTTAAAGTCAAACTCCAGTTTTAAATAATTTAACCCGTTATCAGCCTTGTGCAGCTTTTCATGTAGCAGAGCTCAGACTGGAAGAGGCAGAAGCTGCACAAGGTGCCAACTAGCTATGCTGCAGTGCTTGTGTGCCAACAAGCAGTATGCTGATAGATGTATGTACAGTGACAGTTGAGCTCACGAGTCTGTGCCTGTCCTATTGTTGTTCAGTCAGACTGTGGGAAGAGTTTTAAGTGCAACAAACTAAAAGTATGAGCAATAAAAAAAGATCTTCTTTTGTCTCTTCATAAATGCTGCCAGTACAGAAAAAAAAAAAAAAAACGTATTGAATCTGTAAAAAAAAAAAAAAAAAGAAAGAAAAGAAGTGAGCTCCTAATTTCATACGTTACACTGAAATCCAAAGCAAAGTTTTCAGCCATGGCCAGTTCTCTTCTGTGGACTACAGAACACCCCCTTAATATCATAGTGGTAAGAGGGGGAGAATGTTCTGTAGTCCTGTCCAAGGGTAACAATGCTGTTCCTCCATAAATACAGCATGAATGAGCCTCGTCACACTAGGACAGAAGTGTGTTGCCGACAAGTACTGGTATACCAGGTGAAAAAAAAAAGCTGATACAACTACTGCATTGAAGGAGTGGTAACCTGCAATATATTGCATGTCTGTCCCTGGGTTTAGATAAACTAACGGCAACAGAGAAAATGCAGGTGGCCTGTCCTGTCATGGCTGTGTTGTATAGCAGGACTGTATAAATCCAAGGACTGGATGGACAGAAAAACAAATACTTTGAATATGGATATGAAAAACACTTCCTGACTCCAGAGAAAACTCTAGCAGGTTTTAAAAAAATTTTTTAATCAAACCGTGACACCGTCTGGATTTTTATTGCCACTGGAAAGTGTTTTCCCTCACTTCTTTTCCCAGTAATAGGAGGTTCAGAGTTACAAAAATGAATTACAAAATAATTGTAAAAAATTTTTTTATTGCAGTAATGATCTCCCATCCCAATGATCCTCAAGGGAATCAGAAAGATTAAAGGATAAGTCCACCTTTGGGAACATGTAACATTTTCCCAATGCTGCAGACACTACCCCCCCCCCCCCCCCTTTGGGGCAGCTGTACGGGAAGAAGTTTCCGATATTAGCTGTCACTTTTTAAAATCAGTGCAACCATGCTTGGCTCCGCCCACGCAGCCACATTATTCATTCATTCACACACCTGAGTGAATGAACTACAAGCCCCGACATGCTTTGCGGTTGTCAACTTATAGTTCTCAATCAACTACCACACCGCTGTGTTCATTGATTTCTTCTTGTCAATGTATCTGCCTGCCTGCACAGGATGTATGGGCACACAGATATACTGACAGATCTAAAGGAGACCTGCATGTCACAAGCGATCCATTGATGCTTTACAGCAGGGTTCAAAATTTCAAGTCCTGAGCTACTAGCCAGGCCTCAAGGGTTACTCGCCACCAGTTGCCCCACCCCTTATTCCACCCCCAAGCACGCCCTCATAAATTATCTCTTGATATGACACTTAAATGTTTTATGCAGAATTCAGTTACAAAAATAATTAACAGCCTCACCTGTGCCCACCACTACAGCCTTACCTGTGCCCACCACTGCAGCCTTGCCTGGGCAGAGGAAGAGAGAGGGCGGTCGTATCATGACTGGAGGAAGAGGAAAGCGGCGGGATCACAGAGCAGGATAGCATGCCGGAACAGCTTACATTACAATTGTCTTTGTTTTGCTCGCTGTCATACACAGCCCCGCCTCCTCCTGACCCCGTGCATGTGACAGACAGAAGCATCCCAAACATTGGACCGGCGCGGCATTACAGGCGCAGGGTTAGAAGGGCGGGTCTGTGAATGATGGCGAGCGGAGGCAATTGTAATGTAATCTGTAACAGCGGGCTATCCGCACTCGTGATCCTGTGATTTTCTCATCCTCCATGTTCTCTTCCCCCAGGGCTATCGCTCGGAGAACGGTTCCTAGACACCTCACTCCCACCTCATTCCCCTCGCAGAAGATTTGAGGGCTGCTTCACAAAAAAAAAAAAAATATTAAAAGGGGAATTTATTCTTTAATATAAAGGACTAACAGGCGAAACTTTTTTCTATTCCACCAAAACAAAAACTAGCTGGATACAAGTTACATTTTTAACTGGACGTTTGCTTTTGTTTTCGAAAGAAAAAAGTAATGATTGCTCTAAATTGCAGCACTATTATCCTACATTTTTGCAGGATTGGTAACGGTATGCCTTTAAATGAAGTGAAAAAGGATATGGTTCTGCAGCTCCCCTGGGTACGATACTGCTGAAGTAAAGCTCTGGAACTGCACCGATGTTTTGTTCCCATAAAACAGGTACATACGTCCTGTAGTAAAGTAGAGAGGAAATGGGTTACAGAGAGACTTGCAGGCCTACAGAAACCATCCATCATAATTATTAACAATAGAGAAATGCTAGCAGACGTTCTGGTTACATACCTAGGTTCTGACGGAATTCCGACTTTACCCCGATCTGCAAAAGTTGGTTCTCAAAAAGTACTCCATTGTTCTTGCAGACAAACCTAAAACCGCAGGGATAACCCATTTGTTATGTTCAATTTATACCTACACATAACCTGTAAATCAGTTCCAAGAACAAATGCATGCAAGTAGAAATTATGTCACCAAAAGATCAAACATGCTCTTCTGTTCAAGGAATTGCCAAAGCTCAGATTGCAAATTGCATGAAACAAAAGTATGGGGAAACTCAGTTATCACGTGAATACCTCTTAAACAGAAACTCCAGGCACATCAGTATTACAGCAGTTATAGATTCCATTGGCAGAAAATAAACCTCCAGTCATGCTGGCTTTATTCTACAGCTGTCAAATCTGTTCTTTTGAATGTATTGTACTTTGTCTCTGCTTGGATGTAAGTACTGCTGTCCCACCGCCATGGTAACATCCATGCCCCCCTCTCATCCAGGCCATTCGCAGAACAAAATGTGAGGCTAAGTTTGCATCTTCACCCCCTCTTCTCTCCAGGGCATTCATAAAACTGGGGCTGGGTCTGTGAGCTTTGTTAAAGGTATGGAGTAGGAAGAGATAAGATCTACAGCACTTCCATACCAGCAGGCACAGAGATACAGTGAGAGCCGTGCTTCTCCTTACATGTAGAAGAATATAATTTGACACTATAGAATACTATATAAAAACTTAAACGAAAATAGATTATAGCCAGCATGATGGGAGGTTTATTTTTTTTATTTTTTTAACAATACATTTTTATTGAAAGTTATTAACAATAAAAATTGTCATTTACTTTAGTCAGAGATATGCACCCCAGTAGAAGTATTTTGATACGAAACCGGTCGGGCATCTGATCATATCCACTCCAAACTGCGCACAGTTACTTTATCCTTCTCTGAAGTGTGTGTGCCTTGATGCTGAGATCGCTTTTGCAGTGCTGTTCTCTTTTTTTGGTGTGATAATGGTTTATTGAGATTCCCTTTTTTGAGACTCTTGGGAGCTTGTCCTTATTTTTGAAATTTTAAATAAATTTTTTATGCGATGAGGAGGTGTTTTCTCTTTTCTTTTTAATTTTATACTGGTACACTGGATCCCCTGAGAACTCCAACTACCTCCAGGAACATCATCATCATTGTCACCAGTTCCAGATTCCTGGTCCAATCAGAGTGTAAAGGTCCTACCGGAAAAGCGCTTTAGGAGTGTCTGGAGAGTTACCCCTGTAAGGCAATCGGCCTACGCAAGCCTTGAAGACCCCCCACCGTATGGTGAGATGTGGGTCTACTCCATCCGGTAAGGGCACAATTTATCTATTTCTACTGCTGATTCTTTCTGGAGATAAGACACCGTTTACCAATAAGATTGATGTTCCTTTGGACTGTATAAACTTTATGCATACAAGCCATTTATATGCAGGAAATGAGACTTTATGGTTCACAACAAACATTGTTCTTCTCATACAGTATTGACAATTTATGAATATCACGGTCATTTGTTTTTATTCATGTGCACAGCTTTTTCTATTGTGAATTTCACCTTTCCTGGTGATCTGGAATGGTGTTTGAGTTGATACACTTATTATTCACGGTTTAGTGATCTTGGGACTCACCCCATTGACCCCAATGTAGTAGAGCCCCTTTTGATCGCTTCTTATGTATTCACTGCTTCAATCATATTGATTTTGCCGAGTTTACATTTATTATTGCCCTACAGGGCATTTGTGTTTTTATTGGCGCCGCACCTTTTCTTTTTATTTGTTTTACAGTTTTTCCATGTTGTGCTGGCAGCCTCACACATTTTTTGATTCATATTTTTTCACAAACACATTGTAACATAGCGCACTATTATTTATATTTTTATTCATATGTATCCAACATGGTTGCATGGATTTAAAAAGGTTTTGCGCAAGTATAAAATACTTGATAACCTGTACCAGTCTACCCCTAATGGGTTCAAACTGTAGGCATGGACAGGCCTCCAAATTACCTACATAGTTGGGTTCAAAAGATGAAAACGAAAACAAAACTTGCAAATCAGATTGAAAAGGTAGGTCCAACATGCTAGACTACATCAAAGATAGGCACATAAATGGCGTAACGGTACTTTAAACTTAAAGTGGTTGTAAAGGTTTGTTTTTTTAAAACATGTCATACTTGCCTCCACTGTGCAGCTCGTTTTGCACAATGTGGCCCCGATCTGCGACTTCTGGGGTCCCCCGGCGGATCTCGCGGCTCCTCCCCACATCAGATAACCCCCTGGGGGAAGCGGGCGCGCTCTAGAGTCCTTCATTCGGCATCCATACCCGCTGAATGTATGACTAGGCCTTGCCACCTGGGTCATTGGACATGATTGACAGCAGAGGGAGCCAATGGCTGAGCTGCTATCAATCTATCCAATCAAGTGCCGGGACCACGTGTAGAGAGGCAGAGCGCGTCACCGCTGAGTGAATTCCACGGCTCAGGTAATTAAAATGGGGGGCCGGTGACTGCCAGAACACAAGGGTTTACAACCCCTTTAAGGATAAGTTACAAGTAACAAGTTATGCACTAGGATGGGATAGCCAGGTATTGGTTATAATGAGAACAATCCATACACTAATGGTTATACCATTAGTGTATGGATTACTATTATTCTAAATGTTGAAGGGTATATGTCCAGGGAGGTTTATTTTTCTGACAACGCAATGTAATACTAACAAGGATTTTTGTGCCAATTATGAGAAATTACTTCTGAAACAAAAGCTGGTAAAAGAAGATCATGGCAGATCAAAATGGTCATTTGAAAGTTTTGGCATCAAAGAGTACTCCCTAAACTTTTTGTAAAAAGCTAGGAGCTTCTAAAAATGAAATCCATAGTGTGGATAAAAATGCAACAATGATCATATAAAATAGTGATTGCAAAAAAAAAACCTCCTAGTGTACAAAAGCCTTGCACTCCCTGTAAACTCTATAATGGTCACATCTCTGTGCTCCATAGCTAAGGGAGAGGTTAGACATTGCATACAATTTAAAGCCTTAAGCCAGCCATACATGGATCGAAATACGGCTAGTTCAGTAGGGGCTATAGCCTTCAGAGCTCATCAGTGTATTCTGATGGCGGGGAAGTCTCCCTGCTGTCAGAATACAATAGGATGGTGGATGGGGGAAATCCTGTCTTTGCGCTGTTGAGTTACACATTTTATGTCCCTGTAAATAGTTAGTCTAGGGCAGGCTGGCATAAATTATTTATTTACTGCTTCACCAGGTGCACTTGCTGGGCACATTGTATTAACTGTATGTAGCCTCCGCTACATATACACACACACACAGTGGGGCAAACAAGTATTTAGTCAGCCACCAATTGTGCAAGTTCTCCCACTTAAAAAGATAAGAGAGGCCTGTAATTGTCATCCTATGTATACCTCAACTACGAGAGACAAAATGTGGAAACCAATACAGACAATCACATTGTCCGATTTGGAAAGAATGTATTTGCAAATTATGGTGGAAAATAAGTAAGTATTTGGTCAATATCAAAAGTTAATTTCAATACTTTGTTATATATCCTTTGTTGGCAATGACAGAGGTCAAACGTTTTCTGCAAGTCTTCACAAGGTTGTCACACACTGTTGCCAGTATGTTGCCCATTCCTCCATGCAGATCTCCTCTAGAGCAGTGATGTTTTCGGGCTGTCGCTGGGCAAAACACGGACTTTCAACTCCCTCCAAAGGTTGCCTTGAAATGCTTCTTAGGAAGCCACTCCTTCGTTGCCTGGGTGGTGTGTTTGGGATCATTGTCATGCTGAAAGACCCAGCCACATTTCATCTTCAATGCCCTTGCTGATGGGAGAAGGTTTGCACTCAAAATCTCACGATTCATGGCCCCATTCATTCTTTTATGTACACGGATCAGTCGTCCTTTGCAGAGAAACAGCCCCAAAGCATGATGTTGCCACCCACATGCTTCACAGTAGGTATGGTGTTCTTTGGTTGAAACTCAGCATTCTCTCTCTTCCAAACACGGCGAGTTGTGTTTCTACCAAACAGTTCTACTTTGGTTTCATCTGACCATATGACATTCTCCCAATCCTCTTCTGGATCATCCAAATGCTCTCTAGCAAACCTCAGACAGGCCCGAACATGTACTGGCTTAAGCAGGGGGGACACGTCTGGCACTGCAGGATCTGAGTCCTTGGCAGCATAGTGTTACTGATGGTAGCCTTTGTTATGTTGGTCCCAGCTCTCTGCAGGTCATTCACTAGGTCCCCCCGTGTGGTTCTGGGATTTTTGTTTATCATTCTTTTGATAATTTTGACCCCACGGGGGTGAGATCTTGCGTGGAGCCCCAGATCGAGGGAGATTATCAGTGGTCTTGTATGTCTTCCATTTTCTAATTATTGCTCCCACAGTTGATTTCTTCACACCAAGCTGCTTGCCTATTGCAGATTCAGTCTTTCCAGCCTGGTGCAGGTCTACAATTTTGTTTCTGGTGTCCGACAGCTCTTTGGTCTTCACCATAGTGGAGTTTGGAGTGTGACTGTTTGAACTTGTTATCAGTATAAATAAGCTCAAACAGGTGCCATTAATACAGGTAATGAGTGGAGGACAGAGGAGCCTCTTAAAGAAGATACATGTCTGTGAAAGCCAGAAATCTTGCTTGTTTGTAGGTGACCAAATACTTATTTTATACCATAATTTGCAAATAAATTCTTTCCAAATCAGACAATGTGATTGTCTGAATCCACATTTTGTCTCTCATAGTTGAGGTATACCTATGATGACAATTATAGGCCTCTCTCATCTTTTTAAGTGGGAGAACTTGCACAATTGGTGGCTGACCAAATACTTTTTTGCCCCACTGTGTGTGTATGTATGTATGTATGTATGTATGTATGTATGTATGCACACATACATACAGTGCTGTGTTCTGTTCTATATGTGCCCTCTGTCGAAAAGTGGGCTCATATGGACAGAACACCAGCAGTAGGACAGGTAATTCCTGTCCCACTCCCAAAACAAAATACAGTTAGGCAGACCGTTGCTCAGCAATTCACAAGTTTTGTAATCAATGAATGAACAAAAAGCTTCCTCTGATTGGCGGAGGTGAAAAAGCAAGTGGATGATGTCACAATCTTCTTCTTAGCCCAGAGAAAGCTTTGCATTCATTCAAAGAACACAAAGCTTCCCGAGAATGGCTGAGCAGTGCTCACCCCAACTCTATGTTGTTCTCAAAGTGGGAGGGAGACTGTCAGAACACATCACTGTATACGACATGTAGCCGAGGCTACATACAGTTAATACAGTGCACCCAGCAAGCAAATCTGTTAGTGCAGTAAATAGTCAAGCTGGCCCAAACAAACTAAAAGGGGACATTAAGGCTAGGTTCACCTTTAGTAACATTTTAGACCCGCATTTAGGGCATAACATGTAAGATTTTACTACGCAGCACCAATCCCTCCCCTGTAATAGCATGCATGAGTTCTTCTCCCACTGACAGCTCTGACATGGCATTTATTCATTCATTCATAGGAATCTGTGAATGGGAACGCTACAATCCCATCTGCCACTGCAGCAGATGGACTTGTAGTTTCATGGGACTGCGAGAGCACTGATGTGCATGCTTGTAGTCTTCCTGCAGGTCTAAAACTGACAGTCTGCACAGAGGTATGAGCTGTAGGAAGACTGCGCAGAAGCCCGACATCCACTAGTCGTGGGTGCAATACTCTGCAGCCTCCTGAGGAAGAAAATGCATCTTACCTCCCCAATGGGCATTTATTTTTATGTTATTTTTACAAAAAGTTCAGCTTAGCCTTTAAACATGAATTTAGGCTTAATAGACAATCTAGCCAATACTTGTATATTTCTATGTGTACATGGCATAGCAATGGAGTAGGCTGAAGTATACTCCAATTCCTGGTGTCTTTCAGTGACCCCAGTGTTACGATTTGTACTCTATTCAGTAATTAGAGACAACTATGAATTCCAACATGTATAAACCTATGTGCTCTCCAAGATGCATGAAAATATGGAGATGTTTTCCCCCAGTCAGCATCTGCCCTAAACTGGTGGTTTAAAGCAAATTCTATAGTAAGAAGTTTGTTCTCCGGGGCATTGACATTAGTCAGTAAAACCATGGATTGAACTTTATAATATTAGAAGAGACAGACAAGCATCAGTATTAATCAAATTAATATCACCACTCTTGAGAGTCTGCATGCAATGCAAAATTACCAGTAAGAAATCTACTACTAAATAAAAATGTGGGGAAGAGCACATTTAAAGTGACCCAAGCCTATATAAATTAACTTACACATTAAAAAAGTCCATCTTTGTTCACATTCATTCCGTTATGACTGGTTACCAGAAGTTAAGAGAAAGCTTATGTAAAGCTCTACCACCTTCTGTGATCAGAAGCTCTAGCTCGATAACTCCTGTGCTCAACCACTGGCCCATAAATACAATGGTTGCCCTTAGCAAATATTAGAGCTGAGAGAGGGTAGGTCTAAGGTTTGTAAAGAAGCTGGTCAAAAAGTGCATATAAAGTGTTTCAAGAGGTCTTGACTCTGTGGTGCCTTATGTGTGCAACTATACATTTGGGCATCAACAGTTGTGTGTAGTGACAACTTAATATACAGGTGATACGCGAAAAATTTGAATATCGTGCAAAAGTTCATTTATTTCACTAATGCAACTTAAAAAGGTGAAACTAATATGAGATAGACTCATTACATGCAAAGCAAGATAGTTCAAGCCGTGATTTGTCATAATTGTGGCTTACAGCTCATGAAGACCCCAAATCCACAATCTCAGAAAATTAGAATATTACATGAAATTAATAAAACAAGGATTGTATATAGAACAATATTGAACCTCTGAAAAGTATAAGCATGCATATGTACTCAGTACTTGGTTTGGGCCTCTTTTGCAGCAATTACTGCCTCAATGCGGCGTGGCATGGAAGCGATCAGCCTGTGGCACTGCTGAGGTGTTATGGAAGACCAGGATGCTTCAATAGCGGCCTTCAGCTCCTCTGCATTGTTCGGTCTCATGTCTCATCTTTCTCTTGGCAATGCCCCATAGATTCTCTATGAGGTGTAGGTCAGGCGAGTTTGCTGGCCAATCAAGCACAGTAATCGCACGGTCATTGAACCAGGTTTTGGTGCCATTGGCAGTGTGGGCAGGTGCCAAGTCCTGCTGGAAAAAGTCCCCATAGCGCTCATCTGCAGAAGGAAGCATGAAGTGCTCCAAAATCTCCTGGTAGACAGCTGCAGTGAGACCCTGGACTTAATCAAGCACAGAGGACCAACACCAGCAGATGACACGGCTCCCCAAATCAACATAGACTGTGGAAAAACGTCACACTGGACTTCAAGCATCTTGCAGTGTGTGCCTCTCCATTCTTCTCCCATACTCTGGGTCCTTGGTTTCCAAATGAGATGCAAAATTTGCTCTTATCAGAAAAGAGGACTTTGGACCACTGAGCAACAGACCAGGTCTGTTTTTCTTTAGCCCAGGTAAGACACTTCTGACGTTGTTTAGGAGTGGCTTGACAAGAGGAATACGACATTTGAAGCCCATGTCTAGGATCTGTCTGTGTGTGGTGTGGCTCTTGATGCACTGACTCCAGCCTCAGTCCACTCCTTGTGAAAGTCCCCAACACTTTTGAATGGACCTTTCCCGACAATCCTCTCCAGGCTGCGGCCATCCCTGCTGCTTGTACACCTTTTTCTTCCACACTTTTCCCTTCCACATAACTTTCTATTAATATGCTTTGATACAGCTCTTTGAGAACATCCAACTTCTTTTGCAATTACCTTTTGTGGCTTTCCCTTCTTATGGAGGGTGTCAATGATGGTTTTCTGTACAACTGTCAGGTCAGCAGTCTTTCCCATGATTGTGATTCCTACTGAACCAGACTGAGAGACCATTTAAAGGCTCAGGAACCCTTTGCAAGTGTTATGGTTTAATTAGCTGATTAGAGTGGGACACTTTGAGCCCAGAATATTGCACCTTTTCACAATATTCTAATTTTCTGAGATTGTGGATTTGGGGTTTTCATGAGCTGTAAGCCATAATCATCACAATTATGACAAATCACGGGTTAACTATCTTGCTTTGCATGTAATGAGTCTATCTCATATATTAGTTTCGCCTTTGAACTGCTTGCCGACCAGCCGCCGCAGCTCTGCTGCTGGGCGAGATCACGTAGCTATACGTCATATCTCCCAGCAGCCAATAGGGGCGCGCGCGCCCCCCCCGCTCGTTCCTGATCCCCGGCGCGCTACCCGATCGCCGCCGGGCACCCGCGATCGTTCTTTACAGAGCGAGAACCGGGAGCTGTGTGTGTAAACACACAGCTCCCGGTCCTGTCAGGGGAGAAATGCCTGATCTTCTGTTCATACAATGTATGAACAGCGATCGGTCATTTCCCCCCAGTCAGTCCACCCCCCCCCCTTCAGTTAGAACACACCCAGGGAACATACTTAACCCCTTCCTCGCCCCCTAGTGTTAACCCCTTCCCTGCCAGTGGAATTTTTATAGTAATCAATGCATTTTTATAGCATTGATCGCTATAAAAATGGCAATGGTCCCAAAAATGTGTCAAAAGTGTCCGCCACAATGTCGCAGTACCGAAAAAAAATCGCTAGTAAAAAAAAAAAAATATATTAATAAAAATGCCATATAACTATCCCCTAATTTTGTAAACGCTATAACTTTTGCGCAAACCAATCAATAAACGCTTATTGCGATTTTTTTTACGAAAAATATGTAGAAGAATACGTATCGGCCTAAACTGAGGAAAACAATTTTTTTATATATATTTTTGGGGATATTTAATACATCAAAAAGTAAAAAATATTTATTTTTTTTCAAAATTATGACTCTATTTTTGTTTATAGCGCAAAAAATAAAAACCGCAGAGGTGATCAAATACCACCAAAAGAAAGCTCTATTTGTGGGGGAAAAAGGACGCTAATTTTATTTTGGGAGCCACGTTGCACGACCGCGCAATTGTCAGTTAAAACGACGCAGTGCCGAATCACAAAAAGTGGCCCGGTTAAGTTACATTAGTGAAATAAATGAACTTTTGCACGATATTCAAATTTTGAGTATCACCTGTACACAGGTTCACTTTAAAGAACTGCTCTAAAATTAATTTCTCCAAATACAGCATTGCTGTCACAGCTTCGGAGGAGGTTTTAAGTGCTCTGGGCTCTCCAGGGGGGATAGCTGGAAAATATAGAGAATTCTCTTTGTCTCATGACATCAGAGGCTCTAAGGAAAAGCGAATGAATATCTGTCACAGCCATACTATGATGAAGGAAGGCTTCCCCCTCTTTGGTTCCAGACAGCCATTAAAACTTGGCAGGGGAACACATCTAAATTTCATCTAAAATGTGGAAATCGATTTGAAACAATTCTGTTTTACAAATTAGTTGGATGGATTAATTTACACGGGGAGAAAAAAAGAAAATAAATGACTTCACTGAATTATGTGAATATATGATATACACAGACAAGGGATCCACACCTCTACAACATGTACACGCTTCAATACACATGCTAATCTTACTTGTTGAGAAGTTCATCAGCCTCAGCGATAGGCAAAGCAGGATCCTCTGAAACAGTAGAGCCAGAACTGAGAGCAAAAAGACAGGAGGAAAGAATGGAAAAAGGGCAGAGAAAGCAACCAAAAGGGGAAAAACAAAATTAATCTGTTAGCCACACAAAAAAAGCGTTAGTCCCGACATGATCACATGACCCAGAATTAAGAGCAGCACCTTTGATCACAGACAGGAGTAAAAAAAAAGCACAATACATTTTTAAACATGAAGAACTCCGAGCCTTATAATTCGGATGTGAAAATATAATTTGTTATATAAACCGTGATGGAGGTGTAATGGTCTTGAGACAGTACTACAGTCATCATCTCAATGGGTCACACTCACTCAAAAAAGTATTTAGTTACCATATGGTTAGGTCCGAAACAACTAATCGATTAATCGTCAACTAATCGATGACATTAATCGATTATGAAAATTGTAATCGATTAATCGGCCAGTAACATAATAAACTAAAATTAGCCTTTTATAGTACAAAAAAGCAAATCGCTAGTGTAAATATTACTTTCACTGTCCCACAGTCCCCTTACAGTAGCGATTACTTGCTATTTTTGGACTTATTTTTGTTTTTTTTAACCCCATTATGTTACTAAACATCTCAGGCCTGGATCACACCTCAGTTTGATGCTTTTTGCAGAAACACACTACAGTTCATTTACATGTTTTCCTATGGGACACGTTCACATCCATGATTTTTTTTCAGCTGCTGCGTATTTGGAAAGGGGTGAGGACTTAACGCAAAACAGTGCCATTTCGTTTTTTTTTTTTGGCTCAATATACTTCAATGGAGAAGCTGCAGAAAAGCATGTAATGTGTTTTTGCAGCAATTTGTGATTTGTAATCTGCCCAACAACAAATTGGCCCAAAAAAAATATGTAAAAATGCAATTTTTTTTTTTTAAAAGACTATTATCCGATTAATCGAAACAATAATCGGCCAACTAATTGATTATGAAAATAATCATTAGTTACAGCCCTACATATGGTACCATGCTCTCATACCACATGCAAGTTCTAGGGCAAAAATGTGCTTCTATTCAACCACTCTACAGTTGAAGACACTTGCCCGAACTTAGGCAAGCCATAGATGATGTGATTGCAGAAAAGAAAAATCGCCAGATTCCCCCAGTAACACAGTCAGCGTTGATTGGAGAATACCTTCCATGGAGCTACTGTGTCCTCCTAATGAGGGGGCGTAGGGAGCTGTCCCTCCCGGAAGAACATAATTATTGCTAGCAGCTATAGCCACTGGCAATAAATCGCATGTAAAAATCGATGGATCGACTTGGGTACAATCAGCCTGCCCATAGACGAGTAGAGGCACAGCCAGTTCAGAAGGAGACCATCTATGATCGGCTTAACTCTACAACGGAAGTCACTGGCCTGAACTAGAATGTAGTCAGAGATTTAAGTTGGTCTAGTGCTGTCCACAAGTGCCTATAGAGTAAATGAAAATAGAGCTGAGCGATGAGAGGCAAAAAAGGAGCTTGTCCAAAATACAATGGAGATAGGATTTGAATGCAGAGAATCTTTCTAGGGTCTGATCTGGTGCTGTATCTAACAAGTTTTATTGAAACACATATGGGTTGATTTCCTAAAACTGGAGTGCGCAAAATCTGGTGCAGCTGTGCATGGTAGCTTTTAAGCTTCTAACCTTAAGCTTGTTTAATTAAGCTTTGATCAAAAAAAAAAAAAAAGAAAGACCTGGAAGTCGATTGATTTCTATGCAGAGCTGCACCAGATTTAGCACCCATCCACACATTCGATGGTTGAACCAAAAAAAAATAAAAAACCCTATGATAAAGTTCTGATTGGCTTCATATTTATATGAAGGGTACACATAAGGGCATATTCATAAAAGGGTTCAGTAGCTGTACTGTAGTACTGCCTCAAAGGCCATCATGCTAATGTGGGAAAGAACGCTGGCGACTCATTTAGCGTGTGATCTGAACAGTCTGGTTTCTTAAGGAAATGGTTGAAAAATGTAGTGAACACGGATAATGATATCTACTGAGCATGCCTTAATTTTTACTAAATCAGCCCTTACTCTGAAGGCTGGTCTGCATTGACCAACAGGGACGCAGGACTTTCAGAGGGCGGGTCCAAGTCACTGTACACCATCCAATCATAGGCAGGCACAGCAAGACAGACAAAGACAATAAACAATCCCACCAGCAGCAAAACAAGAAAAGAAGGAAGACAAAGACCAAAAGAGAAGACAGAAAACTCACATGCAATTAGACAGTAGACAGACAAATAGCAGCATACACACAGCTGTACAATATGATATTGCTTTTGTTTAAGAACACTAAGGAATAATGTGCTTAAAGTGATGTATTAACAGCGAGTATAGGGATTGTATCCAAGAGTCAAAAGACACAAATTATCCCAAATTCCGTAATGTGCAATAAAAACGCAAGTATACCTCATGGCAGCACCCAAAATGACCCAGCCCAAAAAAAAACGCAATTTATAGGGTTATACCAGAATAAAAAAAAATGACGTGGAAGGAAAAATTGTCTCCACTAACTTAAAGGGGAACTTACTCATAAAATAAATTGAGTCTTGCTAGAGGACTTCAGGCTGGCCTCTTTTGCAGGTATAGCCATGTAAAACATAAAAAAAAAAAAAAAAAGTGCCTATGCAGTTCAAAAGCCAGTAATACACTGTCTCGCCCTGCTCTGCACATGCTCCGTCACTCTAAAATTTTTGGCATTGTGCCGAAAATCAGAGCCTTTAGAGGCCGATCTGACAGTCTAAATAATTACTGCTGTTTAGGGGGTCTGGGCTTCAGCAAAATGTCAGCCTCCAACAAGAAGAAACAGGAACAATACTGGATGCAATTCACAGCACACACTAATTTTGGTAGCATAATTATTAATGTGGAATGCATGTTCCTTGCTAAATATTTTTTATCACGTTGTTATTGGTAAAGTTCAACTTTAATATCCCACTAATGAAGGGAGCATTTTAAAGAGGAAGTAAACTTTCAGCTTTGACTTTTACCTATAGGTAAGCCCAGGGTTTGATAAATTTGCTTGGAATCTAGGAGCCAGCTAAAAAAGGTTAGGAGCCAGTTTTTTTTCCAGCTTGTCGAAAGGCCGGCTTCTGCCGAACCGGCTGCAATACACAAGGGCCTGAATGGCGGGCAGTTTTTATTGAACCAGCCGATGTTGCCTGGGGTTCAGCTCATTTGTACTTGGCATGATGATCAGCGGCACACTAGGGAAGGACAATGCAACAAGGTGGGGATGATGGGAGATCCAGTAACTCATGCCTCCTTAGGCCTCCTTTACATGAGCACTTCCACTAAGCAGAACCGCTTGCTCAGCAGTTATTTATTCGCCAATCCCCTGAGCAGGCGGATGACAGGTCCTGTCTGCTCCGCTATGCAGAGCGATCACAGACACATTCCCGCTCTCCTTTATGGGGCAATCGGATGTAAACTGACCGCCTATCAATTTCCATCCAATGCCATCCCATCCGTCTTTTTGGCGGACAGGATCGGATGGCACGTATCTGCTGACATCCGCTGCTCCATAGAGGAGACTGGAGTGTCCCATCAGGTTCGCCTGAAAAACTGACAGGCAGGCCTGATCAGACAGCTCGTGTGAAAGGGGACTTCGGCTATGTGGCTGTGGCATGACAGCAAAAGAATAAAAAAGAATAAAAAAAAAAATGAATGAAAAAATAATACAATTATTTCCATCTTTGTGGGGGTGTAAATGGAACCGAGGCCATTCCAACCAGCTGCCCCACACTTCGTCCACTCACCATATCAAGCCCACCCCAACACCTTCAACCTCTTCTCCTCTTGGGATTAAGAGCAGGCAGAGGAAACCCTCAACTTCGTCAGTGACTGCTTGTCGCAGCTCCTTTCACCACAAAAGGGTGCCAGTTCCTCTATGCAAGCATTTTGCTCCAGTGGGCTGCAAAGCTGCGGCCTCAATTACCGGCCAGTGCAGCATCTTAGTTTGTGCACCAGCAGGTGGGGGCCACATGGGGACAAGACACCTGCCGCAGGCACCTAGGCCGCCAAAGCGATCTGGCACCTGTGGTTTGTCGAGCCCTGGGTAAGCCTATAATAAGGCTCACCTATAGATAGTGTAAATATCACCTAAACGTGCACTTTTTTGTAAAAATGTAATGTACATGCAGCCAGTGACATCACTGGCGCATGCGCTCTGAAGAAACTGACACCCGTGCCGTTCCTTCAGACCCCTGTGCCATGACCGGTGGCTTCCACACGCTTGCACTGGTATGACGTCATCTGGGCATTCACACCTGAGACCTTGTGCCACTAATGATTCACATGACACCGGGGAGGGAAAAATGGCTAATTGGGCCCAATTTGGACATTTCCACTTAGGGATGTACTAGCAGTTTAGACATTAATGGCTGTGTGTTGAGTTATTTTGAGCTTCATCTGGCTATGTTGAGAGAGAGACAGAGAGAGAGACAGAGAGAGACAGAGAGATAGACAGAGAGAGAGATAGACAGAGAGAGAGAGATAGACAGAGAGAGAGAGAGAGAGAGAGAGAGAGAGAGAGATAGGCAGAGACAGAGAGATAGACAGAGACAGAGAGATAGACAGAGACAGAGAGATAGAGAGAGAGAGAGATAGACAGAGAGAGAGAGAGATTGCATGTGTGTGAGTGAGACCATGGGGCAAAACATGTCATAGGAACATAGGCAGAGGAGTTCAAGCAGAAGCCAAATCTTTACCTCTATATAGTGGCTAGGTTCCGGTGTGCGGCGGGTTCCACTTTCTGTCTTAAGATCGGTTTCAGCTAGCCTGGATGAGCTTATTTAACACCAGCACCAGTTCTATGTTTTGCAGTGCTTTGAGTGGCGCTCCAATTTTTGTATATGGGTCGCTAGAAAGTGCTCTTTACAGGAGACAGTTGCTAACCTGCTTTGTAGAGGGGATGGCATTGAGACAGGCAACATTGTGAAGGCGTGTAGACTTGGGAATATTTCTGACAATTTCAAAGGTGGTTTGAGTTCTCATGGGGTCAATGGAAAGCAACGTGTGCAACACCATGCACAACGGCTTTCACCAAGTAGGGAGAGGTAAATGGTCTTTGTTAAAGAATAGCTAGGAACAAGATCTGACCCTTGATGGTACTTAAGGCCAAATGCAGATCCACACTGAATTGCAGAAAAGACCAGATTTGTTGCAGTCATCCAAGGGCAGCTACATAAACCATGGTCTAAGAATCTAAAATCCTGTATCCTGTAATAATAAATAAAAAAAATCTGGACTTCTGCTGTAAGCCTAAGCTCCCACCTGCAAACAGTCACACCGAGGTGGACAGGTAATTGGGGAAGATGGTGCCATTTATAGAATACTCCTAGGCCGAAAGTAGCTTTAGGAACACCGTCTCCTAACAACCAGTCTATCAAACAGCTCATCCCAGACAAGCACTCAGACTTCCAAAAAAAACTTGTTTTTGCACAGGTGTGAGTTAGGGCCTGGAATTATTGATTCAATACGACAATGCTATTTATAGGATTTCATCATAGTCCTGAGACAGTTGTAACAGAACACCTATAATAACTTGCTTTAATATTGCATTCTACGACTTTGGTGGTGTATGACTTGTATGAACAACAAATTAAAATCTCCTCTTGGACAGATAGTCATTTTCTATATACAGTGTTTTATAATGTAAATATTATATAAAATTATAGGGGCAAATGTGTTTCACTCAAACAAATCATTGCAATTCTAATTAGGTTTAAGAATTGCAGAATACCTTAGAAAGGTTAGAATACCTTAGAAAGTTCTCGTCAGTTCCAGGAGCTACAGAAGCAGTGGCAGAAGAGGAGTCTGAAAAAACATCCACCAGGAGGTTTCCAGCACTGGGTGCTGCTGATCCTGTTATAGAGGCACTCCGCAAACCAAGGAGATCAGCAGATGGCGATGGGGTCGACTGTGGAAACAAAGCCCATGGTGAAACAGGTTTTATAAAGCTTTTAACATTCCACTGGATACCTGTACTGAGGGAAATATAAGGATCTGCACTGCAGATAGTTGTTCATAGACAGACTCAATTACTAAACCAATTAGATCACTACAACAGCAAAGCAACCGTTTTCAGAGACCTCAGCAATGACAACCTTTAAACAAATTAAAGTGCCGAACTGCAATAGAAACACCCAATGTTTTGTCAACATACATTATATACAGGTACAGTACTGTGAAAAAGTATTTGTCCCCCTTTCGGATTGTTAATTTTTTTTTTTGCTTATTTGTCACATTTAAGTCAGCATCGCTTCTGCTCTACTTCTCCGCGCTTATTGGAGCGCTGAGCCGTGGAGGGGTGGGGAACGGCAGTCTCAGCGGCTCGCTGAAACTGCCATCAATCAAGGCAGCTGGCGGATCCAGACTTGGAAGTCAGGATGATGCGCTGTGTTGACCGATGGCCTCAGCAGAGAGCAGACTTCAGACCGATCTCCGCTGAAAACAGGCCACAGGAGTGCAAAACAAATTGCACTCCTGTGACACAGAGAAGAAGCCTGGACTAAAAAGCTCTGGATGGACTTCTCCTTTAAATGATTCAGATCAAACAAATTTTAATACACAAAAGACAACACGCATTCATACAAAATGCCGTTATTAAAATTATGTTTTGATTTATTCAGGGAAAAAAGATATCCAAACCTGCCTGGCCCTATGTGAAAAAGCAATTACCCGCTAAACCTAATAACTGGTTATGCCACCCTTGGCAGCTACTGCAATCAAGCATTTTCGATAACTGGCAATAAGTCTTTCACATCACTGTGGAGGAATTTTGGCCCACTCTTCTTTGCAGAATTGTTTAAATTCAGCTACTTTGGAAAGTTTTTGAGCATTATCAGCCTGTTTAAGGTCATGCCACAGAATCTCAATGAGATTTAAGTCCAGACTTTGATCAAGTCATCCCAAAACCTTCTTTGAGGGATTCAGAGGTGGAATTTCTGGTATTTATCAGATCACTGTCCTGCTGCATAACCCAAGCATGATTGGGTTTGAGTTCACAAACTGATGGCCAGACAGTCTCCATCAAGATTTTCTGGTAGAACACAGAATTCATGGTTCCATCAATTATGGCAAGTCTTCCAGGTCTCGAAGCTGCAAAGCTTCATGAGTTTATGAAATGCTGTAAATTTTACACCAGATGCAACGGGACGCACACCTTCCAAAAAGTTCAACTTTAGTTTCATCAATCCACACAATATTTTGCTAAAAAGTCTTGCGGATAATCCAAATGTGTTTTTTTTTTTTGGCCAATGGGAGACAAGCCTTTGTGTTCTTTTGGTCAGCAGTGGCTTTCACCTTGGAACTCTCCCATAAATGCCATTTACTTTTTCATCTAGGGCCAGCCAGGTTTGGACAGCTTTTCTTCTCTTAATTAATTAAATCATCATTTAAAAACTGCATTTTGTAATTACTTGGGTTACCATGGTGTAATATAAAAAAATAGTTTGATGATCTGAATCATTTAAATGTGATAAATATGCAAAAAAAAAAAAAGTCAGGAAGGGGCCAAATAATTATCACTTTTGTATACTTCTCAGTCAGTTTGTAAAATACAATGTTCATCTCTCTGTACTTGTACAGTTATCCAGAGAAGTTAAAAGAACTTACTGCAGTGCTGGGTGTGGCTTCCACTCCACCGTTAATCTCAGCGCCCGGATCCTTCTTTCCTTCTTCTAACTCACTAACTGCACCTGGTCCTTTCTTCTTCTTCAACTTGGCCAGAATAGAGGATTCCCGTTCAGGGAAAGGTGGCATCTCCTCCAGCACTGTAGCCTAGACATACAGACACACAATAGCAACAATCTAAAATGACTTTAGTGAAAAAGATTTGAAGGAGAGTAAGCAAATTGGTTGAATTACATGTAACAATCTGATTTTAACCTTTATTTTGTTGTACAGATGCAATTTTTTTTTATAATTCTATGGTAAAACATCCAGGAGCAAGAGGGGAATTTCAAATTAAAAAGGAACACAATACAGCATAAAACACTGTACAGGGCTTGCTGTACCATATATGAACAAAGTTATTGGTTTATCGGTGCTAGGCTTTATGCCACAGATCTAAAAATGTGATGGCACAATATGCCTTGTAGCTGCCTTTGTACATTTAAAATAGAGCTGCACGATTCTGGCCAAAATGAGAATCACAATTTTTTTTGCTTAGACTAAAGATCTTTTACGTAATACAAAAAAATTGGGCTAACTTTACAGTTTAGTTTTTTTTAAATACATTAACCACTTGCCGACCAGCCGAGCATGGCTCGGCTGGGCGAAACAATGTTATGTTACATTGCTTCGCCCTGTGGCCACTAGGGGCACGCACCTGCTGTTCACCTACGGAGCCGATGCGAGTGCCCGGCGGGCGTGAGGACCTCTGGGCACCTGCAATCGATCATGACACAGCGAGAACCAGAAACTGTGTGTGGTGTAAACACACAGATCCTGGTTCTCTCAGGGGAGAAATGACTGATCGCGTGTTCATACTTTGTATGAACAGCGATCTGTCATTCCCTTAGTAAGTCTCCCCCCCCCTTCAGTTAGAACATGCAGATGGAACACAAATAACCCCATGATCACAAACATTTATCAAAAGTGTCTCATGTGACTGCCATAATATCGCAGTCCCCGATAAATAAAAAAAAATAAAAAAAAAATCGCTGATCACTGCCATTACAAGATCTCTGGGGGTAGATCAGGTTTAGGAGATATTCTTTATACCTACAGGTAAGCCTTATTATAGGCTTACTTGAAGGTAAAAGTCATAAAGTGGGGTTTACAACCACTTTAACAGTAAATGGATATTTAATGCACATTTACAAACTAACCAACAAGACATAATGAAAAAGTATCCAAACCCTAGAACAAATGTAATGTTTTGCAGCTTGTCCGTTCGACATGGATGTAGCGAAGTCCATTGTATGGGTTTTTATACACTTTAAAGCTGCCCATATATGGAGCACAATTCACTCAGTGAGTGGCCCCATCTGCCTCCTTCCTGACAGCCTTTGATGAAAAATAAAAAATAAAATAAAAAATAAAATAAAAAGGTCCAGGCGGATAATTGTCAGCCAAATAGCACCTGCAGGGCCAGCTGTAATAGAACAATAACCACAGCAGGAGATTCATCCATTCATGCTGTGCAGCAAGGACAGAAGAATTAGACATCTTTATGTGCAAGGCCAGATTAAGAGATGCGGTTAGGTTTCCTAATATACAGTAAATTAATTACTAACTGTAAGCTTATCTAGACAGTTTGACCATAAGACAGGCACAAATTTCTAAAGGAAGAACGTTATACCTGCCTTTAAACTGCATCTCGTAGGACCCTTTCACACCATAGAAACCGATTGGTTCCGCCTGTCCATTTTTTAGGCGGACATGATCGGAACACCCATTGTTCCCTATGGTGTGGCGGATGTCAGCGGACATGTGTCCACTGACACCTGCTGGTATCCGGTCTGCTAAAAACACAGATGGGGATCCGCGCCCGATCCAGCCTAAACTGACCTGCAGTATAGTACTATGTACAAGTAGTAAAGGGGATCCCCTTTTTCTCAAACAGAAATAGTAAAGACAGACACGGAAAGTTAGAAAATGTCTGCAAGTGGCAAGAATTTCCAATTGTATTAGGATATTTATGGCCACCAGTACATTAATAATAATAATAATAATAAAAAATAAAAAAAAATTCTTACAAGGACATCAGTGCTTGCAATAGAGCTGAGTTTCAGGTACTCTACTGCTCTCTGCTGGAGCTCCACATCTGCATTTCTGATTTGACTATCTGAACGTAGCACATCTTGAATCGTGGGTTTGGTTTCAGGGAATAAATTGATGAACTTGATGTAAGTGGAGAGGAGAAGGGCTCGAGTTGACACGCTGCACAAGTGAAACTTTGAATGCAGTAGGTTGAACTGTACCAGTGGGCTGTGGGTGGAAGCAGAATTTTCAAGTCAATAAAAAGTAGCTGTTGCTCTTAGGTAAATGTCAGGTACCAACTTCCAGTATTTTTATTTTAGCACATGTAGCAGTTTGGCGGGCTAACATGAAAATTTACAGTGGAAATTGACTCTAAACTGATTTTTTTTAAAGGGAAACTCCACTTTCGTGGGGAAAAAATTATAGCGTTTTGCTAATAAAATGCTTTTCAATCTACAGCTCTGTCATTTTCTGAAAATGCAATATGGCTACCTGGAGGTGTTCTGTACACATAATGTATACACAGAATGTCCTCCAGAAACATTTCCTGCTTGTGCGATTGGCTCACCAATTTTCCCAGAAGTCTGCCCTAAGATACAAGTCAGATTTCAGGCATCCCCTGCTAAACAAATTTAATTTTTGGTGAGATACTTCCAATAGGAAATCACATCTAAAAAGGATGCAGGCCCAGCAGCTTTCCTCATTAGAGCCCTGCAGGTGCAGCAGCTTATTAATAATTATTAAAACACTCCCATTAGACTCACTTTCCCACATGGAAACAAACAAACAGGGATTTCTTCAGAATAACAAAAATGTAGGAATCTGCAACAAAGTTTGGTAAAATCCTTGTAATATACATACATCACCCATTGGGAAAGGTTTTCTTTTCAACACAAGTGGAGTTACACTTTAAAGTCTTGAATAGAGTGGAAAGTTCTAGAACATTTTTCTTTTTTTAGTCCTTGGAGGAGATTCTCTTTCCCATGGTTTCTACCCTTCCTCACTCAGTCCACAACTTTGAAGTCTTTTCTGGATTTCAAGTTTTAAACGGTTGGAAAAGTTAAAATGTAAAAGAACAAAACATGCTATATTTACCTGCCCTGTGCAATAATTTTGTGCAGAGTTTCCCAGATTCTTCGGGGGTCCCCCGCTGGCACTCCTCTTCTGAGTGCCCCATAGAAAAGCCGCAGCTGTGTGTGTGTGTGTGTATTTTCTCTCTCTCAGCTGATAGTGCTAGAAATCAAACCTTCCCACAGGCATAGATATAGAAAAATAGTGGAGGGATTGCTGCATCTAAAAATGCTTTATTTGTAGAAATTCGTCCATAAGACATCAAAAATACATCATTTATACAGTCAGGCAGACATGGTAATAAACGTTTTCGGGCTAATGTAGATCGCGCCCTTCCTAAGAGTTTCATGCCTATGCCCGATCAAGAGTGTGAGTGAATAAATACATCATCATTGACAATTAACAAGCATTTGAAATATTTGGAATCAATTGATCGATCAGTTAAACTCAAATTTCAAATATATAACATTGCTCAGGAATGTCACGATCCTAGGAATTTCAGGACACAAATGGTATTTGCAAATATTTACACCATACAGAATATATTTAAAGGAGTTCTCTGACCTAAAACTTTTAACCCCCGCTGTGCCCGGGCTGTAAAAAAATAGAAAATAAACTGTCACTTACCTGCCTACGATCCCCCGTTGTTCCGATATCGCCGTCCCGTTCTCCGGTCCCGGTCTCTTCCGCTTCCTGTGTGTCGGTGACTCATAGTGCGCTCAGCCTATCAGTGGCCGCGACGGGACATTGCTGCGGCCGCTGATAGGCTGAGCGCACTATGAGTCACCGACACACAGGAAGCGGAAGGGGCCCGGGACCGGAGAACGGGACGGCGATATCGGAACAACGGGGGATCGTAGGCAGGTAAGTGACAGTTTATTTTCTATTTTTTTACAGCCCGGGCACAGCGGGGGTTAAAAGTTTTAGGTCAGAGAACTCCTTTAACTGGAACGATTTGAAAGCAAATCAATAAATGGATAATGAAAAAGGAAAAACAAAAAAAAGGGTCCATAATATCAAAGATGCATGTGAACAACATATGCGTGTCTATCTCGGTAGAAATACATGAAAGTATCCACAGTGTGTTTCATCCTGCATAATAAAGAAAATGCATATCTAACATCACATGTGTAATATATGGCAAAAAGCAAAAAAACTATCCACATTAATGCATCTGAAATCGCATGCGATCAATCAAAAAAAAAATAATAATCATTTTTGCACACGTTACTCGTGAAGGCGGTGCATTATATTGGTCAGATTTCACCAATCTGTCATGTATGATACCACCCCTACGATATGACGGGAGGGGGGATGATTGAACTTGGGGACCATAGGATAACCGTTTTTTAATAATGTTGATTTTATAAGATAAAGTGTGATACTGCAAAGTGAACGGCATCCTACAACTAATATTTTTCAGGGAGGCCCAGGACCCCGATGTTGTTCCTCCTGAGCCTATTTTCGGTGTCCATGGACTTCTCTTGCAGGGCTTTAACCTGTAGCTGTAGGGGGTGCAAGTCTCTGGAATCAGCCATGGTGGAATCCTCCAGCTGCGAGATGTGGCCCTCCGCCTCAGTGAACCGGGCCCTAAATTTGTCCATGTCGTGCCAGATCAGGCTGACATCCGCAACGAGGTGGTCTATTTTGACCATCACTGAATTCCAACCCTCCTTAATAGCCGCCAGGAGCTCAGCGTGCGAAGCGGCATGGGATGCCGACGGATTAGGGGAGGCTGGGGAGCTAGCCGACATCTCCTGTGCGGGGAGCCTCGTAGGCAAGATGGCCGCCGCGGCCCGGTCACCGAGGATGAACGGAGCTTACCCGGAGACAGTGGAGGGAGCCTCGGAGTACCGGGTGCCTTCTTCCGCCCCAGGGTGTCAGGCAGGCGGTTGCTGGAAGGAGGAAACTGCGCTGGAAATCAAGCCAGGATGAAGGTAGGAGCGGAGCTCAGCTAGCACACGTCTGCTCTCTTTCACATCCCGGCCACGCCCCCCAAACGTTTTTTTATTTTAACCACTTAAGTACCCAGCCTGTTTTTCAGACTCGGTGTTTACAAGTTTAAAAAAAATGTTTTTGCTAGAAAATTACTTAAAACCCCCAAACATTATATTGTTTTTTCCCCCCTAAAGGTGGACATATTCACAGTGATATCTATAGAAAACCCACAGACCGCAATCAATTATGGTTGTTTTCCAGTTTTCATCCCCCCAGGAGTATTTAAGTCCATACCTTTAGCCAGTTGAAATGAGTCACCAGAATAGTCAGCAACAATGCAATCTGTGATATGGGATTGAGTGAAATGGAGGATCGATTATGTTCACGAGGATACCATGCAGATTTAGTACATAATGAACGTATGAATATAAATAATGTTTCTAACAAAAATATTAGTTGTAGGATGCCGTTCACCTCACAGTATCACCTTCTTATAAAAATCAACATTATTAAAAAACATTGGTCTATTCTCCAAAACAGTTATCCTATGGTCCCTGAGTTCAATCATCCTCTCCCGTCATATCGTAGGGGTGGTACTAGAGCTGCACGATTCTGGGAAAAATGAGAATCGCGATTCTTTTTCATATAATGAAGATCACGATTCTCAAAAATGTACTCAAAGTTATTTTAAACACAAAACGGAGCTTGGGTGCTTAAATTAAATACAGGATATGTAAATCTGACGGACTGTTTACATGTTACATTTTAAAAGCCGCAGCAAACCTGCTGACCTTACATGCTTGCTAATGTGAAAGAACACCTCTGATTTTCACATTTAACTAAATGTGAAAATCAGAGGTGTTCGGTCTCATTAGCAAGCATGTAAGGTTTGCTGCTGCTTTTAAAATGTAACATGTAAACAAGTCCGTCATATTTACATATCCTGTATTTAAGCACATAAGCTCTGTTTTGTGTTGAAAATAACTGTGAAATTTAAAACTGTTGGGTGTAACAAGATTTCCGCTTGCCCCCTTCTCACTAACATTACTGGGAAGGAGTGTGGGGTGGAGCAAGATGGCGGCGACGAAACGTCACTTCCTGACGAGACAGCCACCGCCGGGTGTACCAAGATGGCCACCGCTCTGGAGCTAGGCCAAGGCCGGTGACTTTCCTATGGCCGCACCCGAAAATCGCAGGGTCATCCTGCCTGGAGATCGCGGGTGGTGGTGAATCGAGATCTCTTCGCGATTAATCGTGCAGCTCTAGATGGTACCATACAGATTGGTGAAATCTGACCAATATAATGCACCGCCTTCGTGAGTAACCTTTTTAGGTTAAAAAAAATCTGGGCTCATTTCCATGCCTGTCGTGCATACAATGTAATAGCATGACAAAAAGGGAAATCTTTTTCTCAACCCCATACAGGTCGCAATATCGGCATTAGGCATTATTATACCGGTCAGTCTTCCTACGTTATATACATTATTAAATGCCCTTGCGGGCTCCTTTATGTAGGTGAAACCGTATTGCGAGGCACAAGTATTCCATTCGGGACAAATTGGACAAACTTCCCTTAGCCAGGCATTTTCTTAAGGGACACACCGTGTCCCAGCTCAAGTTCCTGGTCATAGATGGAGTCCCCAAAAACAGACGTGGGGGGAAATAGAGAATTAGAACTTAGGAAACTGGAGGTTAAATGGATCCATCGATTAGGTTCTCACCAACCAAGGGGGTTGAATTCTGATTTTGATATAAACTTATTTATTTTATTATATTACTTTCTTTTATTTTTTTCCCTAAAAAAAATAATTCCTTCATTGGGGTTTCTTACAGCGTGTGTGATTTTTTTTATTGGATTGATCGCACATGCGATTTTAGATGCATTAATGCAGATAGTTTTTTCCTTTTTGGTATATATTACACATGTGATGTTAGATATGCATTTTCTTTATTATGCAGGATGAAAAACACACCGTGGATACTTTCATGTATTTCTACCGAGATGGACACATATGTTATTCACATGCATCTTTGATATTATGGACCCTTGTTTTGTTAGTTTTTTTTCCCCTTTTTTATTATCCATTTATTGATTTGCTTTCAAACGCTTCCTGTTTAATATATTCTGTATGGTGTAAATATTTGCAAATACCATTGGTGACCTGAAATTCCTGGGATCGTAACATACCTGAACAATATGTTATATTTTGAAATTTGAGTTTAACTGATCAATCGATTCCAGATTTTTCAAATGCTTGTTGTCAATTAATGATGATGTATTTATTCACTCACACTCTTGATCGGGCATAGGCATGATACTCTGAGGAAGGGCGCAATCTACATTAGCCCGAAAACGTCTGCCTGACTGTATAAATTATGTATTTTTGATGTCTTTTGGACGAATTTCTACAAATAAAGAATTTTTAAGTGCAGCAATCCCTCCGCTCTATATATATATATATATATATATATATATATATATATATATATATATATATATATAGATATATATAGATATATAGATATATATACACATATACATACACACACACACACTGTGACAGGTAAATCTGTGGGTGTTGTCACAGATGGGAGATACATGGTCTGCCTTGTTTAGACAATATACCAATTATTATCAGGTGTCGGCTGCAGAAGCAGCCAGAAAGATTTAAGGGCGTGGAAAACTTCAGCTGTTCAAAATGAGGCAATTAAGGCCTCTATAAGTAATCCAGAGGATTACTACTGATTGCTGCATCCTGAGGCTTTCTGAGTGAAGGAGAGCAGTGAGCAGAAATACTTCTGAAGAGGTGAGGTGCTGTTGATTTTTCTGTGTGATAAAAATCAAAGAGACTATTGTTTTCTGCTGTAGGACCAGCAGTGTCTGCCCAGCACGTAGATAGGTTCCTGTGTGGTGAAGGTAGACGCCCCAAGTTGCCAGGGTTTATTTTATGTTTGATTTTGTTTATGCCGTTTGGATGCTTGCACTTGTTTCCAGCAAGATGGAAGAATAAACCAAATTCTTTGTTTCCAACCATCTTCGGCTGTTTCTCTGTATCGTTCCGTGTGTAGTGAACCCATCCAGGGGGTCACACACCCCCGCTACCGAGCTAATCCCTTACAACACATATATACACATACACACACACACACACAGTGTAGTTCAGCCCCAACCCCACTCTCAGGATATGATTGACAGCAGTAGGAACCAATGGCTCCTGCTGCTGCCGAGCCACCTGTGAGAAGAGAGGAGAGGAGCAGTGTTGCTGCAAACAAGCACAGCGCTGGATGGAGATCGGACTGAGGAAAATATTTTAGGGAGTACTGGGGGGAGCTGACATGGTAAGGCAGAAATGCATTAAAAGGTAAAAAACCCTTTACCTTTACAAACACTTTAAAGTTCTGCTGTGTTCTTAGAAAGCAGAAAACCCAAGGAAACGGTTAAAAAAAAAATCATTCAAGTCACACGCAACATCGCATGCCAAACTGAATATCTACAGACACAAAACTAACTTTTTTGTCACCTATGATTACCTGGACCTAGGATCTCCTGCAATAAGATTACCAAATTCTCCAAGGATATATCCTCCTACTTTTACCATGTTCTCATGGCAGGCAGGAGCCTGAAGGGCCTATAAGACAAAAAAATAAAAAAGTTACTGCTTACTAAGTTACAGAATTCACTTACAAATAATCAGCAATAAAAAAACAAAAAACAAACACAAACCCAACCAGAGGAACAGAGCAGAGCAACCACTAAAATGCAGGGGTAACATACAATATTGCAAGCAGTGCTTTAGTGGGAACAGAAGTAGGACAGTGTGAGAACCACAGATTTTACCTCAAAAACTGTTTTGGCCGCATAGCCTTGCACATCATCCCGGTTAATTACAATTTGGATGACACGGTACCAGACTTCCTCACTGACATAATCTCCAGCAATGCGGATCAAGTTCAAGATAGTGTCCACGTACCAGCTGTAATCCACAGCATACTTCTCAGCTAGAATGGCCACTTTCAGAACCTGTTTTCAAATGAGACAAATGAAAAAACACACGTAAAATTCACAGTCGCAGGATTAAATGCATCAAACATTGAACTCTGTCTCATGTGAAGATATTTTGAGGTTGTGGTACAGTCTGTGTTTCCATACATGTAGAACGTTTTACATTATGAGAATTTAAGACCATGAAAGAATTAAGTTGCACTCAGAAAAATAATCTATGGCAAATTCTGAATCCTCTGCTCAGAATATACCACCCAGCTAGTCTTGAAAAGCTTTAGATTGCCATGTGTGAAAAAAAAACTCTTGATGTGAACCCAAGAGTAGGGACCACAATTGGTCCTTTAGATTTGTTAGCCAGCAAAGATTCTTCTGCGGACCCTGGAGTGCATGCTTCATTTTGTTACTAAAAGCTTAACTTCTTCGCCTTTGAATATAACCCACACCCCAACAGCGCAGCCCTGCATTGTTTTTTCACTTGTCCAGCTAGAGTGCCTTACAAAAGGTGCTCTTATGAGACAGGCCTAATGCACATATTTAGTTTAGGTGCAAAGTTGAAAAACCGAGTCGTTAGCAACAAAGTAAAGCCAAGATCAGATGGATGGAAGATTAGCAGCTATGTAAAAATAGGATTTTTAAATACAGCTTACCTGTAAAATCCTTTTCTTGGGAATACATCACGGGATACGGCGCCTTGATTACTTTATGGGTTTTGTAGTCACCACAGGTGATTGGACACTGGCAAACCCAGTTAAAATTGAGTTCCTCCCCTATATAACCCCTCCCAAATGGAGAGTACCTCAGTTTTGTAGCAAAGCAATAAGTGTCCCACGATTAACTCCGAAGAGGGGCGGGAGCAATGTGTCCTGTGATGTATTCCCAAGAAAAGGATTTTACAGGTAAGCTGTATAAAAAAAAATCCTATTTTCTTGCTCATACATCACGGGACACAGGGCCTTAATTACTTAATGGGATGTCCCAAAGGCAGCATCCTCGCAACCTCTCGCATCTACCGGTTATAATTTAGTAAATGTATGGACCGAAGACCAAGTAGCAGCCTTACAGATCTGAGCCATGTAGGCCTGGTGATGCACTGCCCATGAAGTACCAACTGCTCTAGTCGAGTGCGCTTTCACCTGAAAAGGAGGGATCTTCTTTTCTAAACCATAGGCCTGGATAATGACTTGTCAAATCCAACTTGCAGTAGTGGACTTTCACGCTGCCTGGCGCTTCCTTGGGCCCTGTGGCAGAATAAACAGACAATCAGTCTTTCTTATCTGAGCCGTAGCTTGCAGATAAACCTTTACCGCCCTTACAACAACATCTAGAGTGTGTAGACTCTCTTCCTCCCGCAGAATGCAGATCTGGAAAAAAAAAGAAAAAGACGGTAGGACTATATCTTAACAATAATATACGGTTCTTTACACGAAAGCCGCCAATTCCGATACCCTCCTTGCTGAGGATATGGCTACGAGAAAAAAACTGTTTCTTTGTCAAAAGACTTGGAGAAACCTGGTGTAATGGTTCAAAAGGTAGCTTCTGTAAAACAGATCGTACCAAATTCAAATCTCATGGGCACACGGGAGACTTAACTGGCGGATTCAAACGCAGTGCTCCCTGAACATAGGCCCGGACTAGGGAATGAGAGGCAAACGGTTTCTGAAATACCAACAAGGCCGAGATGGTGCTCAAGGCCAACTTCATTTTTAGGCCCAACTGAAGAAAGGCAAGAATCTTATTAATGGCATACTTCCTAGGATGCCATCTTCTGGGTTCACATCCAATTTTCTACCCCTGGAATGAAGACCCCAGACAGGAAAAGAATATGCCTTTGTGCCCAGGCCAGGATGTGATTAACCTCTTTTTGGGCATCCAGACTTCTGGGTGCCTCCTTGGTGATTGATATAGGCCACGGCTGTAGGATTGTCGGACTGAATCCGAACAGGCCAACCCTGCAGTCCCTGTAAGACCAAACTTTGAGGGCCAGATGAATTGCCAGAATCTCCAGAATGTTGATGGGTAGGAGCTTTCCAGCACCAGACCACTTCGCCTGGGCAGATGCTTCTTCTAAAACTGCCCCCAGCCAAGAAGGATGGCGTCTGCGGTAACCACTTTCCAGGTAACCGGAGTGAAGGATTTTCCTTCTGACAGATTTTGGGGGAGCAACCACCAATATAGGCTCTGCGAACCTTTGAAGATAAGATCATAGGAAGGTCCAGGGCCGTAAGTGAAACTGGGCGTAAGGGACAGCCTCGAATGAGGCTACCATCTTTCCCAAAAATCTCATGCATAGACGGATGGAAGGCCTTCTCTTTGCCTTTATCACTCGGACCAAGTTTTCTATGGCTTTTGCCTTGGGAAGCAATACCTTGCTTTGGGACGTGTCTATAATCATGCCCAAATACACCAGCCTTCTTTGAGGCTGCAAGGAGGATTTTTCCAGATTGAGGACCCAGCCGAGATACTCTAAATATTCCACTGTGCTGTGCACATTGTGGCCCAAGCATGCAGTGAACTGATCTATGATCAACAGATCGTCCAGACAGGCTGTTACTGCTAGGCCTCGTGTCCTTAGCCTTGCTAGGGCCGGGGCTATTATTTTTGTGAACACTCGAGGTGATGTAGCCAGCCCAAAAGGAAGGGCCACAAACTCAAAAGTGGCGCTGATCCACCGCAAACCTTAGAAATCTTTGGTGAGTGGGGAATATTGGCACATGTAGACATGCATCTCTGATGTCTATTGATGCCAGGAATTCTCCTCCCTGAAGGGTGGAAACAATTGAACGGACAGACTCCATGCGAAAGGAGCGAATGTTCAGAAACTGAATCAGGCTTTTCAGATCTAGAATAGGTCTGACATCTCCGTTTGGTTTTAGAACCGTAAAAAGGTTTGAATAAAACCCTGATCTCTGATCCTCTGGGGCTAACTCCGTGATTACCCCTTGGGACAACAGGTGTTCCAAGGCCAACAGTAAAGGCCTTCTTTTTTCTGGATCTTTGGCAAGCCCGAGGACACTGTGGAGATGACCCACTTGTCCTGAACTTCGTTTCCACCAGACGTTTTCAAATTGCAGCAGCCTTCCCCCCCACTCGGTTGAGTGGGGGCATCCCTTCATAGGGAAGTTTTGGGGGTTCTGCTTAGACTTAACCCCAAGTCCTTTTCTGCCCTTGGGCTTGGCTCAGGGCCTTTCCCCTAGTGTTAGACTGGGGAAGCCGTCGCCACTGCCTGGAGAATGAAGTTCCAAGGGCTGGAGAAAGAGAACGCTTAAATGAAGGACGTTTACTCTTCTTCTTAACCGGCAATAGAGTAGACTAGCCTCCGGTAATCTTTTGGATGTATTTATCCAAGTCATCCCCAAACAGGCGTCCTCCCCCAAAGGGGAAGGCTGCCAAGTATTTTTTGCAAGAAACCTCGGCCTCCCAGTGTTTTAACCAAAGGGACCTGCGCATGTGTACCTGCAGGAGATTCAAGTGTGATGCTTGCTGAACAGAGTCCATAATCGCATCAATCACAAAACACAAGGCCTTAGGAAGGTCCTCATAAACCTCAATCTCCTCTGTAGGGAGGAGGTTAATCATCTGCTTCATTTGTTCCTTGAGGAACTGACATACGCCAATAGCTGCAACTGCAGGTTGTACTACAGCCCCAGCCATGGAGGAGGAGGCTTTCAATAAGGACTCCAGCTTTTTATCAGTTGGATCCTTAAAACCCTGCGCATTGTCTATCGGACAGGTCGGGTTTTTGTTTGCACAAGAAATAGCTGCATCAATAGCAGGTACCCCCCATTTCTTAATGAAACCTTCCTCAATAGGATAAAGGAGGGAAAACTGCTTAGGAGAAGAAAACAGTTAATCTTGGTGAACCCAGTCATCATACATCAGTTTATCCAGCAAGGGATGAACTGGAAAGGAGCATGCAGCCTGCAGGGATTTCTGAGATCCCAAAGAGGAAACAGAGGACATAGAAGCTTCAACAGCAGGCAATTTGTAAGTGGCATACACCATCTCTGCACATTATTGCACCTGCATTTTTAGCGACAGAGGTAGCAGGAATCCTCTCATCCTCCGAGTCCTCAGACTGCACATGATCCTCATCTCCAGAGAGGGATTTTCCACCCTCAGAAGGCTCATCTGATGAGTCAAAGCAGATGAAGGGGATCTACCCCGTTTTCTGCTACCCTTTAAGGAGGTTGCTATTATAGTAGCAATCCTTCCTTGCAAGCCATCCAAAGCCACTTTTAAAGTGTCCTCAGTGACGTATACAGGAGCTGCCATAGGAGAAGCTGCATAACCAGACAGGGGCTCACCTATGAGGCTGCCATTAGGCTGACAGAGGGGGGTGGTAAACTGCAGGCAAGCTCAGAATCCTTAGCCGTAAGCAGGGATTTTCTGGTGCCTCTTTTACTAGCCCTTAAACCTCTTGGGGACATAGTCCTTACTGCAAAGAAAAGGTACTATCCACAAAAATAAACGCAATCACTGTTGTGCTATAGTCTTACAATACACATATATCAGCTCACTGCACAACCTGATGCCAAGTAGGAGTCTTAGGTTTGCCTGGTTCAATCCACAGGGATGCTTACATCCCCGCGGAACGCGCGTGCCATGGCGGAGCCCAGAGTGATGAGAAAAGGGGGGAGAGATTACTGGGGGCATCATTGGGGGACCCCTGTATGCGTTTGTGGCAGAGCCTGCAGCGGAGGAGGTGAGTGGCGTTTAAATTGACCAACTTCACCGAGCTTGTTCCTGAATGGCTATGCAAGAATACACCAGGTATGCACTTACTCCCTCCAGTGGTGAAAACCAGGAAAGACATCCTACTCACAGAAGATAAATATAAAATAAATTATCCTCTTCTTACCTTATCCACGCCGCAGGAAAAGCTACTAAAAAGTAGTTCCAGCTTTCACCCATCATAGCGGGCAAGTTGTGCCAACCTTAAGGTTTATCAAGGGTTCCATTAGAGAAACCTCATAACTGGACCTGTAGAAGACTCTGCCAGAAACTTTTCGTGCCAGTTGCATTAGTGCACCAAAGTCTGGATCCCAGAGCCCAGACCTCGGCAGAGACACATTACAGGCAAACTTTGTTTCTTCATTACACGAGGCCCGGGTACCACCTATCTTAGGCTTTTGATATAGGCCTCTGCAGACAGACCATCAAAAGAGCACTTTCTTCTTAGCACATGTGCAACGTGACAAACCACCTTAAACACTGGCAAAAAAAAACGGAGGTACTCTCCATTTGGGAGGGGTTATATAGGGGAGGAACTCAATTTTAATTGGGTTTGCCAGTGTCCAATCATCTGTGGTGACTACATAACCCATTAAGTAATTAAGGCTCTGTGACCTGTGATGTATGAGCAAGAAGTGCCCAAGTTTCTAAAATATGAAGAGCGGTAAATTGAAATTATTCTGTACTTATATATCAGAGATCCGATTGTGAGAATGATAGACTCTTTAACCGCCTCCTGCACATTTACGTCGGCAGAATGGCACGGCTGGGCACATGCACGTATAGGTACGTCCTGTGCTAGTGCCCAGCCGTGGGTCGCTGGCGCACGCCCGCCACCCGGTCTGAAGCTCCGGGACCCGCGGATCCGATCGCCGCTGGATTCCCGCGATCGGTCCCCGGAGCTGAAGAACAGGGAGAGCTGTGTGTAAACACAGCTTCCCCGTTCTTCACTGTGGCGGCGTCATCGATCGTGTGATCCCTTTTATAGGGATACACAATCGATGACGCCACACCCCCCTACAGTTAGAAACACATATTAGGTCATACATAACCCCTTCAGCGCCCCCTTGTGGTTAACTCCCAAACTGCAATTGTCATTTTCACAGTAAACAATGCGTTTTAAATGCATTTTTTGCTGTGAAAATGACAATGGTCCCAAAAATGTGTCAAAATTGTCCGAAGTGTCCGCCATAATGTCGCAGTCACGAAAAAAAATCGCGAAAAAAAATAAAAATAAAAATGCAATAAAGCTATCCCCTATTTTGTAAACGCTATAAATTTTGCGCAAACCAACCGATAAACGCTTATTGCGATTTTTTTTTTACCAAAAATAGGTAGAAGAATACATATCTGCCTAAACTGTAGGGGTGTTGAATATAATCGATGCATCGATGCATCGCGATTCGGGGCCCCCCGATTCTGCATCGATGCATGTGACCCCAATAATCGATGTCGGGTGACGTCATCCCGACTTGCCACGCCCCTCCCGGGAGATCGCTCCGAGCAGGTCTTTTAAAATGTTTTATTTGTAATAAATGCGGTTTGTAATCCATTGTTTGGCAATCGCTGTGTGTGCTTTTTTTAAATTTATGTAGATTCATACCTCGTAGCTCCGTGTGTAGCAACTGTACATGCGATCATGTGACTCCATGGTCCGGCCCGCCTCTCTCTTCCTCTGTCCTCTCACATCCCTCGTCTCAAAGTCTCTTCTGATGTCAGCCCCGCCCGCCTCTCTTGTGATCTGTTACTTTAGCTATAGACGATGGGCGGGGCTGAGAACGGACATCAGGAGAGAGAGGCAAGTCTGAGCATGGAGTCAAATGAGGGGAAAGTAATATACACACGGAGACATGAGGTATGATTCTGCATATGTTGTAAAAAGCACATTACAGCCCTGGCTATAACAGCATTTATTATCACAGGTATTTTATCAGCAGTCTGATTCCTACACGTGCTCTGCCTGTGCTGACATTTCTCTGACTCTCTGCACATTCCACTGTGTTAACTCCTAGTGTGCTGGAATGTGCAAAGAGTCAGAGAAATTTCAGCAGACAGTGCAGTGAAACTCACAGGGCTTTGTCAATTGTGAAATCTAATCCCTGAGTCCTGCCCCCCCCCCCCCTCCCAGCAGCCATGTGTGTATTCCTGTGCACTTTTTAAAGGGGACTTTCACCCTATTTACACCCTTTAAAAATGCACAGATGACAATGAACCCTCAATAAAAAATATCAGCAAGGACTTGGAAATGTGTCAATTGTAATAGAAAATAAATAACACGGTAGTCCTCGCTGTACTGATATTTTCATTGAGGGTTCATTGTCATCTGTGCATTTTTAAAGGGCGTATTGATGACAATGTCAGCACATAAAAACACACTGAAAATGCACAGGCAAAATCATGTATTTTCCTCATTGTTCCCTCCAATCATCCTCTGTGCGCAGAACAGCATGTAAGTACAGAGGAGGAGGGGGTGCTGTTATCCGGGGACACAGGGAGGGTACGGGCATGTAGTGGAATCTGATGTGTCACCTGTGATAAGTCATTGTCACTGCAGGGACTGGGCTGTATGGAGGAGAAATATAGACCATCTCCTGTAGCATGTCTGCAGTCTCTGACCATCTCCTGTAGCATGTCTGCAGTCTCTGACCATCTCCTGTATCATGTCTGCAGTCTCTGACCATCTCCTGTACTATGTCTGCAGTCTCTGATCATCTCCTGTAGCATGTCTGCAGTCTCTGATCATCTACTGTACTATGTCTGCAGTCTCTGATCATCTCCTGTAGCATGTCTGCAGTCTTGGATCATCTCCTGTACTATGTCTGCAGTCTCTGATCATCTACTGTACTATGTCTGCAGTCTCTGATCATCTCCTGTACCATGTCTGCAGTCTCTGATCATCTCCTGTAGCATGTCTGCAGTCTCTGATCATCTCCTGTACTATATCTGCAGTCTCTGATCATCTTCTGTACTATATCTGCAGTCTCTGATCATCTCCTGTACTATGTCTGCAGTCTCTGATCATCTCCTGTACTATGTCTGCAGTCTCTGATCATCTCCCTGTACTATGTCTGCAGTCTCTGATCATCTCCTGTACTATGTCCGCAGTCTCTGATCATCTCCTGTAGCATGTCTGCAGTCTCTGATCATCTCCTTTAGTATTTTGGGGGGAGAGCCATGCGCACTTGCGCTGCAATCGTGATGCATCGCCGAATCGAATCGAATCGAATCGTGGACTTGATAATCGTAATCGCATCGAATCGTGAGACCGGTGAAGATGCGCAGCCCTACTAAACTGAGGGAAAAAAATGTTTTTTATATATTTTTGGGGGATATTTATTATAGCAAAAAGTAAAAAATATTGAATTTTTTCCAAAATTGTCGCTTTATTTTTGTTTATAGCGCAAAAATTAAAAACCGCAGAGGTGATCAAATACCACCAAAAGAAAGCTCTATTTGTGGGGAAAAAAGGACGCAGATTTTGTTTGGAAGCCACGTCGCACGACCGCGCAATTGTCTGTTAAAGCGACGCAGTGCCGAATTGCAAAACCTGGCCGGGTCCTTTAGCTGCCTAAAGGTCCGGGTCTTAAGTGGTTAAACAATGTATGCAAGTCCTTTTGTGTGAAAAATAAACAATTGGAAAAAAATTAAGCCCTCAGTTCTTATCATGGACTACAGAATAATTAGTCTCATGTTGTACAGATGTTGGAGTGCTTAAGTAGTTTAGCTACAAATACAGTGGGCAGGGCTGATACCACTCAGTCCACACAAGAAAAGCTGGGTCCATAAAAAGGCTCAGGAGCCAAGTACATCTTTGACATATCAACAGGCATTTCCCAGTACTTGCAGAGTCTTTAAAGGCATTAGAAGGTGCGGTTTTTTTTTGCCTTAAAACATCCTTAAAGAGGTTGTAAAGGTTTGTTTTTTTATATTTCTTGAATAGGGTCCTTTAAGCTAGCGCATTGTTGGTTCACTTACCTTTTTGTTCGATTTCCCTTCTAAATTTTTTTTTTTGTCTGAATTTCTCACTTCCTGTTCCTCCTCAGCAAGCTTGCCCCCATCATCCAAGCCGTTCTGGCTGGTTAATCAGCGTGCGCGCCTCCTCCCTTGGAACACAGCGTCTCCCCACAGGGGAGATAGCGTGTGAAGGGGCAAGCGGACATTTTATTACACTCACCAGAGTTTTAGATTTCACAGTTATTTTCAACACAAAACAGAGCTTATATGCTTAAATACAGTATATGTAAATCCGACTGACTGTTTACATGTTAAAGCGGATGTGCCACTAAAAAAATATATTAAAAGTCAGCAGCTACAAATACTGCAGCTGCTGACTTTTAATATAAGGACACTTACCTGTCCTGAAATCCAGCGGCGTCCGCAGCAGATGACGAGTGATCGCTCGTCACCCTGCTGCTCCCCCCTCCATCCACGGTGAGAGAACCAGGAAGTGAAGCGCTCCGGCTTCACTGCCCGGTTCCCTACGGCGCATGCGCGAGTCGCGCTGCGCCCGCCGATTGGCTCCCGCTGTGTGCTGGGAGCCGAGTGTTTCCAGCATACAACGGGGGACGGACGGGATGCCAGGAAAAAACCCGTCCTTTGCCCGTATCGTGTGGCCGGAAGTGGGTGCAAATACCTGTCTGTAGACAGGTATCTGCACCCCCCTCCCCCCTGAAAGGTGTCAAATGCGACACCGGAGGGGGGGAGGGTGCCGATCAGCGCGACTTCACTTTAGGGCGCAGATCCGCTTTAAATGGCGGCAGGTCGGTTCTGCTGGGCGAGATCACGTAGAGCTACGTCATCTTGCCGAGCAGCCAATAGGGGCATACGCGTTGCCACTCTCCGCGCGTGCCCGGCGGGCATGATCACCGCCGTGCACCCGCGATCGCTCGTTAGAGCGAGAACCGGGAGCTGTAAACACACAGCTCCCAGTCCTGTCAGGGGGAGAAATGCCTGATCGTCTGTTCATACAATGTATGAACAGTGATCAGTCATTTCCCAAAGTCAGTCCACCCCCCCTTCAGTTAGAACATACTTAACCCCTTCCTCCCCCCCTAGTGTCAACCCCTTCCCTGCCAGTGGCATTTTTATAGTAATCAATGCATTTTTATAGCACTGATCGCTATAAAAATGCCAATGGTCCCAAAGGTGTCCGCCATAATGTCGCAGTACCGATAAAAATTGCTGATCGCCGCCATATCTAGTAAAAAAAAAAAATTTATAAAAATGCCATAAAACTACCCCTTATATTGTAACCGCTATAACTTTTGCGCAAACCAATCAATAAACGCTTAGAGATTTTTTTTTACGAAAAATTTGTAGAAGAATACGTATCGGCCTAAACTGAGGAAAAAAATAGTTTTTTTATATATTTTTGGGGGATATTTATTAAAGGCAAAAAGTAATATTCATTTTTTTTCAAAATTTTCGCTCTATTTTTGTTTATAGCGCAAAAACTAAAAACCGCAGAGGTGATCAAATACAACCAAAAGAAAGCTCTATTTGTGGGGGGGGGGGGGAAAGGACGTCAATTTTGTTTGGGAGCCACGTCGCACGACCGCGCAATTGTCAGTTAAAGCGACGCAGTGCCGAATCGCAAAAAGTGGCCTGGTCTTTGACCAGCAATATGGTCCGGGGCTTAAGTGGATAAAGGCACATTTTTCTCTTGTCATTTTTTCATTTTATTTTTTTATTGCATTTTAGTCTAAATATAAGAGCTGAGGTTTTTTTTACCCCAGATCTCATATTTAAGAGGACCTGTTATGCTTTTTTTCTATTACAAGGGATGCTTACATTCCTTGCAATAGGAATACAAGTGACCCATTTTTTTTTAAACAGTGTAAAAATTTATAAAATCAATTAAAATATATACATTTTTTTTTTTTAAGTGCCCTGTCCTGACAAGCTCACACGCAGAAGCAAACACAAACGTGAGTAGCGCACGCATATGGAAACGGTTTTCAAACCGCACAAGTGAGGTAGCGCCGCAATCATTAGAGCAAGAGCAATAATTCTAGCCCTAGACCTCTAACTCAAAAGATGCAACCTAAAGGTTTTTGTTTTTTTTAAACGTTGCGTATGGAGATTTTTAAGGGTAAAAGTTTGACGCCATTCCACAAGCGGGCGCAATTTTGAAGCGTGACATGTTGGGTATCATTTTACTCTGTGTAACATTATCTTTCACAATATAAAGAAAAAAAATTGGACTAACTTTACTGTTACTTTAATGTGATTTTATTCCAAAAACAAAGTGTGCTTGTAAGACTGCTGAGCAAATACGGTGTGACAAAAAGTATTGCAATGACTGCCATTTTATTCTCTAGGGTGATAAGAGAAAAAAAAAAGCAGCGTAAGATTCTTACCGGTAACTCTAATTTTCCTCCCTTTAAGAGGCGGTCCCTCAGGTCCCTGGTCAGTCATCCCCGAGAACCGAAGGCCGGAATCTGAAACTATATAGAATACACAACACAACCCCACAAGGTTAGACATTTTAGGGTGGGATCGTGCTGCCTTGGAAGACTACTGGAAACAGAGTTACCGGTAAGAATCTAACTCTGCTTTTTTCCCAGTCGTCTTCCAAGTCAGCTCTTGAGAGGATAATCAAGAACTCACCAGATCTAGGGTGGGACAACAGCTTGGAGGACTTTCCTACCAAAAGCCTGGTCCTGGCTGGAAATCAGATCCAGTCTGTAATGCTGAACAAAGGTTGAGAATCTTGACCAGGTTGCAGCTCTGCATATTTGTTCTGGAGTGGCTCCTGCCTTTTCTGCCCATGAGGCTGATGAAGCCCTTGTAGAATGAGCTCTAAGTTTTTTTTGGTGGTGTTTTGCCCTGCAAAAACGTGAGACCAACGGGTCCTCTTGTAGTGTCCTTTCCAGATACACTGACAGCGCTGCAATCTGAACTTTCAGTGTACTTAGCGCTACCCTATTGTCAGCGCCTTGCTGTAAAAACTCAAGGATAGTTGGTGTATCCATTTTCTGTCTTTGGTTTTCAGTGCACCAACTGTTAAATTTTTTCCATATTTTTTTGTAAATGGCTCTGGTGTTTGGCTTCCTGGCGCTCTGAAGCGTTGCCACTACCTTCTCCGAGAGTCCTTTTGATCTCAAAAGGTCCTCTTCAGTTACCAGGCCGCCGATTTGAAATTTTCCTGTTTTAGGTCTGTTAGTGGACCCTGACACATCAGGTCTGTCCTGTGAGGTAGAAGCCATGGCTCTTCTGCTGGGAGGCTGAGGAGTTGAGAGAACCAGGCTCTCTTGGGCCAGTATGGTGCTATTAGTATGAGTTTTGTCTGTTCCTGTAGAAACTTATTTACCACCCATGGAATCAGATGAACCGGAGGGAAGGCATAGCACATTTTGAAGTTCCAAGGGTTCTGGAGAGCGTCTATCCCAAGAGGTTGGTCTTGCTGGTTTAGCGAGAAGAAATACTTCACCTGAGCCTTCTTCCGAGAGGCAAACAGATCTATGCTTGGGACTCCCCAACGGGCTGTGATTTCTTTGAACACCTGTGGGTGTAACACCCATTCCTCTTGGGAGATCTCCTGGTGGCTGAGAAAGTCCGCTACTTGGTTGTCTTCTCCTTTTAGATGGACTGCACCTAGTGACAGTAGGTTTCCTTCTGCCCACCTGCATATCTGATTGGAGATGTGGCTCAGAGATGGAGTTCTTGTGCCCCCTTGTTTGTTTACATAAGACACTGCTGTGGCTTTGTCTGATAGTATCAGGATGTGACGACTTCTCAGTTGGTCCTGAAAAAATTGTATGGCTTTGGCTATCGCCATGAGTTCTCTCGAGTTTGAGGAGGCTTTGGCTTCCCCCGGGGACCATCTCCCCTGAGCAGGTTTCCCTGCTAGGTGAGCTCCCCAACCCCAACTGCTTGCGTCTGTGGTCAATTTCTGGGAGATCGGAAATGACCAAGCCAGACCCTGATTTAGGTTTGTGTTGACCCTCCACCACCATAGTGACTTCTTTAAATCGCATACTGCTAAAAACGCATCTCATTCAAAGTCCCAATTCTTCTCTCCCCCCTTTTTTCTACATAGTGACTTCTTTACCGATGTTGGGGAGTAGTACCGACTTGTCCAGATCTCCTCTGTTTTTTTTAAGAGAAAAACTTGAAGCGGCCTTAGATGAAATTTTGCCCACTGGACTGCTGGTATTGATGATGTCATCAGACCCAGAACCGACATCAGCTCTCTGATAGGTATCGGTAGGTTGTTCTGTATAGGACTCACCCTCTTGATGAGTATTTTCTCCTCTGAAAGCGGTGTTTTCTGCTCTATGGAGCTGAGTAAATACCCCAGAAACCGAATGTTCTGGGTGGGACAGAGGTTTGATTTTCTAAGTTTAGGATCCACCCCAGCGACTTCAACCACGTTGAGGTTCCTTACCAGCTGCGCTTCTGATGGTACTGCGAACATTTATTCGTCTAGCTATGGAATTAGTCATCTTCTTCAACCTTAGAGGGGCCAGAACCTCTGCCAACACTTTGGTAAATATCCTCGGTGATGAGGACAACCCAACGGAAGAGCTCTGCTTTGGAAGTGGTATTCCTTCCCTTTTATCTCTACTGCTAACCATAGGTATCTCTGGGATTCTTCTCTGATGGGAATGTGAAGATATGCGTCCCTGAGATCCATGGTCGCCATGAATGTTTCTGGTTGCAGAATGTTCTTGACTGAAAAAATGGACTCCATGCGGAATTTTTTGTATTGAATCGTTTGATTAAAGGGTTTGAGATTCGGTATTAATCGAAACTTCCCGGAGGGTTTCTTGATGACGAATGCATGAGTGTAAAAACCCTTTCTTTTTTCCTTCTCTGGAACAAGGACATTTTGGTACACCATCTCCCCCAGCAACAGGGAAAGAGCTTTTTCTTTTTCTGAACCTCTTGGAAGCTTTGTCAATCGGAATCACTCTGGAGGATGGCCATTGAATTCCAGAGAAAAGCCCTTTGCAATTATTTCTAGGATGAACTGATTGGCTGTCGTCTTCTGCCACTGCGGTAGGAAGGTAGCCAATCTTCCTCCTACTGGCACTTGGTTGTCACTGTTTGGTGGCCTGGTTAGCAGCGCCAAAGAGTGGATTACTCTTTGGTTTTCCCTTGTGACCTGACCAGTTTTTCTTCGGGAACTCTTTCTTTCCCTCTTGGGGATCATCTCTTCTTTCACGAAAAAATATTTTTTGTGGAAGCGTTTTTCAGCAGGAAAGGTCTTCTTCTTATCTGCTGTTCTCTCTAAGGCCTCGTCTAGGCCTGAACCAAAAAGAAAATCTCCTGTGAATGGTAGATTACACAATCTAGTTTTGGATGCCGTATCACCTGCCCAGGTTTTCATCCAAATCGCACGTCTTGCTGCGACAGCTAGTCCACCTGACCTTACTGCCAGTTTAACGGACTCTGCGGAAGCATCCGCAATGTAACCTACTGCTTTGGAGAGCACTGGAAGAGTCTTCAAAAACTCCTCTCTAGGTGTCCCATTTTTGATATGCTCTTGTAACTGGGTTAACCAAAATTCCAGGTTTCTTGCCACACAGGTAGTAGCTAGTGCTGGTTTTAGGCTGGCAACACTTGTCTCCCAGGCTCTTTTTAGGAGGATATCACCCTTCTTATCCATGGCGTCTTATCCATGGCGTCTTAAGTGCCCCATGTCTTCAAATGCTAATAAAGAATTTGAGATTTTTAAAAGTGGTACATCCAATTTGGGATTTTTGTTCCACACCTCCTTTGGATCGTCACTAAAAGAAAATCACTTTTTGTGACTAGCCGCAAAAAAATGTTTTTTTCTCTGGATCTGTCCATTCGTTTTTCACGGTATCGGACATCACCTGATGAACTGGGAACACCTTGGAATTCTTCTTCCTCAGACCTTGGTACATTAGGTCATGTTTGGAAGGTTCCTCTTTTTCATGTTCAATTTCCAAAGTTTCATAAATGGCCCCAAGCAAATCACCCACATCCTCAAGCGATAATTTGTAATTGGGTCCCTTTCTTCACCCCCCTCCCCCTCCTGTCCTGGTTCTGAGTCATTGCTGGCCATCACGCTAACTGCGCTGCTGCCTGCTCTCTCCCTTACAGACTCACGCGATCCTGATGCGACTTCCGATCTGGGTGAGGCTATGGAAGCGGGATTTCCATAAAGAACTGTTGGGGTTTTGACCTCTGTCATAATTTTTTTTAGATCCTTAAAGGGTCACTAAAGGAATTTTTTTTTTAGCTAAATAACTTCCTTTACCTTAGTGCAGTCATGGTTTCATGTCCTCATTGTTCGTTTTTGCTCAGATGTTGATCTATGGCTTGTTTCTTCTCCCCACTTCCTGGTTGTCTGTTTGAGAAAAGACAGACAGAGCAAGGATTCCTGCTGTGGGGAGTAACGTGCTTGCTCGCTCCCTCCTCTGTACACTACATCTCTGCGTCTGGACGCTGTGTACGTCTTCCAGACTGCAAGAAGGTGTGAATTACTGGGTGTGTCTAACACCCCAGCACCTCCTCTCTTTCATTAATTACAGTACAGCCGAATGGAAGGGGGTGGGTGCGCTCTGCCTCCTCCAGCCCTCTCTCTCACTGTGCCCGCCCACATTTCAGCCAGCCTGTGTGATCCATCATTGGGTGGTATAGTGGGCGGGCTATTCAAATCTTTGCACAGAGCGCGCGTCACGTTTTTTTAACTGCGCATGCGCGATGCGCAAAGGATTCTGGGAAATGTAGTTCCCAGCATGACGGCGACGTCGCTCTCATGAACGAGCGCCGAGAATGAGGAAATCAAATGCAGAAACGAAAGTAGATAGCAGAATGTAAGAGATATGAAGGGATTTAATCCCTTGTCACTATTTTTAAAACTAAATCAATAACCTATTAAGACTTTATACGATACTGCAGTGCATTTTAGCCCAATTTTTCTTTCCTTTAGTGATCCTTTAACCTCTTCCATACAGGGCTTTTATACACACCTCCATACCGGGCCTATTCTGGCACTTCTCTCCTACATGTACAAATCATCATTTTTTTGCTAGAAAATTACGCAGAACCCCCAAACATTATATATGTTTTTTTAGCAGACACCCTAGGGAATAAAACGACGGTCATTGAAACCTTTTATTCTGCACGGTATTTGCGCAATAATTTTTCAAACGCCTTTTTTTGGGAAAAAAATTGGTTCATTAATTGAAAAAAATAAAACAGTAAAGTTAGCCCAATTTTTTTGTAAAATATCAAAGATTATGTTACACCGAGTAAATAGATACCTAACATGTCACGCTTTAAAATTGCGCACACTCATGGAATGGCGCCAAACTTCGGTACTTAAAAATCTCCATAGGCAACGCTTTGAAATTTTTTACAGGTTACCAGTTTAGATTTACAGAGGAGATCTAGTGCTAGAATTGTTGCTGGCACTCTAGCGCACGCGGCGATACCTCACATATGTGGTTTAAACGGCGTTTACATATGTCGGCGGGACTTGCGTGTGCGTTCGCTTCTGCGCGCAAGCTACTGGGGACAGGGGCGTTAAAAAAAAAAAGGGATTTTTAAATACAGCTTACCTGTAAAATCCTTTTCTTGGAGTACATCACGGGACACAGAGCGGCATATTCATTACTATGTGGGTTATATGGAGTACCTTCAGGTGATGGACACTGGCAATCTCAAACAGGAAGTCCCCTCCCTATATAACCCCCTCCCATAGGAGGAGTACCTCAGTTTTGTAGCAAGCAGTATGCCTCCCAAAATGGTCCCTAAAGAGGGGTGGGAGCTCTGTGTCCCGTGATGTACTCCAAGAAAAGGATTTTACAGGTAAGCTGTATTTAAAAATCCCTTTTTCTTTATCGTACATCACGGGACACAGAGCGGCATATTCATTACTATGTGGGATGTCCCAAAGCAATGCTTTAATGAGGGGAGGGAGACATTTTCCCAAGGATTTAATTCCGAGATAAACTCAAATAATAATAATAATAAATCCAACTTAGTCGAGAAATAAAATTAAAATTTTTTAACTCAAGGGTGCCCCCGATTCTGAGGGTCTTAAAAACGCAGCCTGCAGCAGTTCCTGCCAAAAAGGCTGTATCAGTATTCCTTCTTACGTCCAACCGGTATGATTTAGAACACGTGTGGACTGAAGACCAGGTTGCCGCCTTGCATACTTGAGCCATAGAGAACTGATGGTGTGCTGCCCAGGAGGCGCCCATGGCCCTGGTAGAATGAGCCTTTACTGGCAACGGAAGAGGCAGTCAGCTGTAGGCCTGAGTAATTAATAGTTTAATCCCTTTCGAGAGGGTGGATTTTTCAGCTGCCTGTCCCTTCTTGGCCCATCTGGCAAAAATGAACAACACATCTGTTTCCCGAAACTTCTCTGTAGCTCTAAGATAGGCCTTTATGGCCCTGACAATACCCAAGGTATGCAGCAACCCTTCCTTCTGGAAGTAGGTTTCGGAAGAAGGATGATAGTACCAAATCCTGGTTTAGGTAAGAACTGGATATAACCTTTGGTAGAAAGGGAGGATGAGGATGGAGAACCACCTCGTCCTTGTGAGAAAAAATAAGATATAGCTCCTTATAAGATAAGGCTGCTATTTCTGCTCTCTTTTGGCTGAAACTATGGCAACCAGAAATCCCAGCTTTCTTGATAGCCAAACCACAGGAATTTCAGCCAACGACTCAAAAGGTTGTTTCTGCAGAGTTGACCGAACTAGATCCAAGTCCCACGGCAAAGTGGTGATACGCAAGACCCTCTGTAAGAAGGTCTCAACCAGCGAGTGGGAGGCCATCCCTCCTAGCTGGAGAAAACGTAACACTTGGTCAATGGTATACTTGCGGGGCAAGCTATTTCTTCGACACATACCAGTCTACATATGCTTCCTGGACCCTGTAACAAATCACCCTGGAGACCGGCTTTCTAATCCTGATCAGGGTAGAGATTATCTGCCTAGAACGGCCTCTACTACTGAGAATCAGGGATTCAGCCGCCAGGCCGTCAAATTTAGACGCCGTAATGCAGGGTGTAGGATCGGGCCTTGTGAGAGTAGGTCTGGCCGGAGAGGAAGCGTCCAAGGTTCTCCCACTGCCATCTTCAGGATTAGTGAGTACCATGCCCTCCTGGGCCATGCTGGAGCTACCAGGATGACTGGTTTGTGCTCCACCCTGATCCTGCGTAACAGGCGGGGTAGCAATTGTAGCGGGGGAAAGGCGTATAGCAGTTTGAACTGATGCCAAGGACAAACCAACGCATCGGCTCCGCAGGCCATAGGGTCCCGCGTACGGGACATGAACCTGTCTAGTTTTTTGTTGAATCTTGATGCCATGACGTCCACGTCCGGTATTCCCCACCTCTGGCAGATTATCTGAAAAATTTCCGGGTGCAGAGACCACTCCCCTGGCGACAGAGACTGACGACTCAAGAAGTCCGCTTGCAAATTGTCCACCCCGGGAATGAAAATTGCCGATATGCAGGGCACATGAGTCTCTGCCCACAGGAAAATCGAGCTCACCTCTCTCTGAGCTGATTGACTCTTGGTTCCCCCTTGGTGATTTATATATGCTACAGCCGTGGCATTGTCCGATTGAATCCTCACCGGGAACCCCTGTAATTTGGATGTCCAAGCCTCGAGGGCTAGCCGAGCAGCTCTGAGCTCCAAGATGTTGATGGGCAACTGCCTCTCCGCCTGTGCCCAAGTACCTTGGCGAGTGCAACCATCCAAGACCGCTCCCCAGCCCTTTAGGCTGGCATCTGTGGTCACTATTTTACAGGCTATGGGACTGAAAGATCTTCCCTTTAGCAGGTTCTGAGGGTTTAACCACCAGCACAGACTTTGCCGGACTCTTGCTGATAGTGGCAACGGAAACTCCAAGGCCTGTGCCTTCTTGCTCCAAGCTGCCAGAATGGCTGCCTGTAGGATGCGAGTGTGGCTCTGGGCGTAAGGTATCGCCTCGAACGTGGCCACTAGCTTGCCTAGTAAACGCATACATAGGCGAATAGTTGGTTCTCTTTTGCTTAGAACCAGTTGAATCAATTCTTTGATAGCCTTGACCTTTACCAGGGGTAGAAATACCTTTTGCTGAGCCGTGTCTAACCTCATGCCGAGATATTCCAACTGTTTTGTGGGTTGGAATGCTGATTTTTCTCGGTTTATGACCCAGCCGAACCTCTCGAGGATCTGAACCGTGAGGGCAACCGCTCGCTCCAAACAAGGAGATGAGTGGTCTATGATCAAGAGGTCGTCCAAATATGCTAGGACCGTGACCCCTTGGATTCTTAGACTGGCTAATATTGGAGCTAAAACCTTTGTGAACACCCGGGGGGCCGTAGCCAGCCTGAAAGGAAGCGCCACAAATTGGAAGTGACGCTGAGCCACTGAGAAACGTAAAAATCTCTGATGTGGCTGAAAGATCGGTATATGAAGGTAAGCATCCTTTATGTCTATGGAGGCCAGAAAATCGCCCTTCTGGAGCGCGGCGGCTGCTGCGAACAGACTCCATCCGGAACGACTGAACCTTTAGGTAAATGTTTAAATTCTTTAGGTCCAAAATTGGCCTGACATTGCCGTTGGGCTTTGGCACGACAAATAGATTGGAGTAGAAACCTAGCCCTTGCTCTAGGACTGGTACTTCTACTATCACGCCTTGATAAATCAGACGATCCAATGCCGCCAAAAAGGGGGACCTCTTTGTTGGATCGTTTGGAATTCTTGATTCCTGATAATGGGGAGGAGGAAACTTTAGAAACTCTAATCTGTAGCCTGTGGCCACAGAAGATCGGACCCATCTGTCGGGGATGTTGGCTTCCCAGATCTTTGAAAAGAAACGAAGCCTTCCCCCTATCCTCGTGGGTGGGGGCGTCCCTTCATAAGGCAGACTTAGGGGCAGGCTTTGCTGGCTTGCGATACCAAGGCTTTTTGCCTCCCGGGGCCTGTCCCTGCGATTTAAAGTTTGATCGCGCAGGAGGCCGTCGATACTGCCTGGAATTAGAGGGCCCTGACACAGGGGAGAGTTGCCTCTTAAATGTAGGACCCCGAAATCTCTTCTTGACTGGCAAAAGTACAGATCTTCTCCGAAGAGTCGACCTCCATGGAAGGGGAAACCTGCCAGAAGCTTTTTGCATGGGGGCTCGGCCGCCCAGTTCTTTAACCATAAGAGTCTTCTCATATGCACTAAAAATAGTGATAAACGAGATGCCTGCTGAATGGAATCTTTTATAGCATCCACCGCAAAGCATAGAGCTCTGGGTATATCGGACAGCTCTTCTGCCTGTTGGGCAGGGATGTCCTTAAGCATCTGTTTAGTCTGGTCCTTTAAAGCTTGACAGACTCCTATAGCAGCCACCGCTGGCTGTACCACTGCCCCTGCCGTAGAAAAAGAAGCTTTTAAAAGAGTTTCCAACCGTTTATCAACCGGGTCCTTAAACATCTGTATGTTTTCTACCGGGCAAGTTAGTGATTTATTTACACAAGAGATGGCAGCATCCACAGCCGGGAGCGCCCATTTTTTGGCAAACTTCTCCTCCAACGGGTAGATAACAGAAAATTTTTTAGGCGGCAAAAAAACTCTGTCTGGTCGTACCCAATCTTGGAAAATTAGCTCCTCTAATAGCGGATGGACTGGAAAAACTGCGTTATTTAAGGGCGCCTTTAAGGAGCCCAAACAGGAAACTGCCGGACCCCGGAGCTCCGGTAAAGACAGGTTAAATGCTGAGTGTACCATGTCCGTCAAAGACTGGACCCACAGGCTCTCCGCTTGGGAGGCTGAGAATGGTTCCTCAATAGTAGATTCCTCAATTTCTGAACCCTCTGGGTTCTCGTCCAATAGGTCCTCCTGAAATTCTGATTCCTCCAGCGAAACCACTTCAGCATCCGAGGATACACATTTTGGCGAAGGGGACCTAGTCCGCTTCCTGCCTGGTAAAGATTTAGTGAGCATAGCTGCCAATCTTTTCTCTAGCCCTTCTAATGCGGTAGCTAGTTTTTCCTCTGTGACGAACACAGGGTTGGGTGGATCTGGGCCAGCCGCCGCACCAGACCCCCCTATTGGCTCAACCAAGGCGGCCACAACTGGGTTAACAGGTGGGGAGAGTACAGGCATAGCCTGACTCGTATCCTCAGAATCCGAGGGGGAGCCCTTTTGCTTTTTGACATTTTTAGACCCCCTTGATCCTGAGCCTTTGGGTGCCATGGTACAAAACCGAGGTCCTTTGCCTGCAACAACTGACTGTACGCAGCTAGGAAATAATTTAAAAGGTTTAGGGAACAACAGGATTACTAGTGTCCAAAAACCCTGGTGAGGCCGAATATGTCAATCAAATATAAAGGAAAAAAAATTTTTTTTTTTTTTTTTTTTTAATATGCTATTATGTTCCTTTAAATTAGAAAGTATTTATATTCTACTTTGTTTTTTTTTTTTTACGGCCCCACCAATATCTTTTCCAGCCCTTTAACCTGCTGACAAAGGGGAACTTTTTTGGCTTAATAAGTAAAATAGGCCAAGCCTATAATGTACTACCCCTTTCTTGCCACCGGGGGTCGCCGGAGTGCCGCTCTGTGTCCTCTCTCCTCCAGATCAGCCTCAGACTGATCTATGCGCGCACCCTGTCATCTTTAACAGAGGCGAGGCACGCCTCTTCCTGCGTGCTCCCGCCCCCCCCCCCCTCCTCCCGACGGCGCGAAATTCTCCTATTTCTTGCGTGCCCGCGCGCGACAGGGAGGGGAAGAGAGACACACGGAGACGCCAGACGCCCACAGAGCTGGGAGAGAGGACGCGCTGCAGGGCGGCAAGTTTGAACCCCCGGACAGGTAGGCTGCAATAGAGACTCTACAGGACTCAGTTGTTTTAGCCCAGAGGTCTCTTCCCAGACCCTGTATGACCAGCAGAGCAGCAGGTAGCCAGAAAAGATTACTTGGACAGGGGGCCAGAAATGGGGGGGGAACAAAACGGATCATCCTGTCCACTTACAGACATAGTGACCACGGTGCCCATGCAGAGCATACTTAGGCTGCCCCCCCTTTTGGTCCCCCTTGGGAAGCCCGCAGTCGAACCAAGTTCCGCAGGCTCCCCACTTACCTGCTCCATGCCGCAGGACGTTTGTAATCAAACATAGTCCAATCTTCTCCCATCTCCGTGGGTAGTGTAGTAGACCTTCAGGCACTGGGGTCCTGGAAGGAACCGCTGTCCTGGACCTATATAGCACCTCTGGCAAACAGGGAACTCTTGGCTTTAGAAAAAGCTGTGAGCCCTGGGCCCAGGGTCCAGCCCTCCAGAGAGGGCATTATAGGCAAAACCCCACGGATTTGGGGCCCGGGTACTGTCCACTTCGGCACTGAGGCACTCTGGACAGATCCGGTTAGCCCGCCTTGATCCCAAGGATATGGAGGCAAGCTATTCCGTGACCAACACCTAAGACACTGGCGAAAAAACTGAGGTACTCCTCCTATGGGAGGGGGTTATATAGGGAGGGGACTTCCTGTTTGAGATTGCCAGTGTCCATCACCTGAAGGTACTCCATATAACCCACATAGTAATGAATATGCCGCTCTGTGTCCCGTGATGTACGATAAAGAAATGTATTTCTTTTTTTATTTTTACATATTTATTTCTTTTTTTACACTTTTTTATTTTATTTTTATTTTTTTATTATCACTTTTATTCCTATTACAAGGAATGTAAACATCCCTTGTAATAGGAATGTGTGTGACAGGTACTCTTTATGGAGAGATGCGGGGTCAATAAGACCTCCCCTCCCCCCACATCTCTCCTCCAGGCCTGAAAGCATGAGATCGTGAAAAAAAATTCACAGATCTCATGTTTACCGTTGCTTAGCAGCCGCAATCGCGGCTTTGTTTACTTACAGGGACCCGGGCGTGACGTCATCACATCGCGCCCGGGTCCTCCGACGGTCATAGAGATGACTGGTGACCATCTGGTCACCAGTCATCTCTATGCTTCCTGCGAGCGCCGGACGATTCGTTCTCCGGGCCCCCGATGGCACGGGAGAGCCCGGAGAAGCACCGGATGGCGGCGGGAGGGGGGGATGTCCCCTCCCGCCGCCTGTAAGAACGATCTAGCGGCGGAACCGCCGCTATGATCGTTCTTACGTTGTGCAGAATCGCCGGCACAAGAGAAGGATATCTGAATGATGCCTCTAGCTGCAGGCATCATTCAGATATCCCCCCCACAAAGCCCAGGACGTCATATGACGTCCACTCTGAACGGCAGAGGTTCTTTGTGGACGTCATTTTACTATGGGCCGGTAGGGAAGTGGTTAAAGGTGTTAGCCATCTCCTCTCCTATCCCGTGATGTACGATAAAGAAATGTATTTCTTTTTTTATTTTTACATATTTATTTCTTTTTTTACACTTTTTTATTTTATTTTTATTTTTTTATTATCACTTTTATTCCTATTACAAGGAATGTAAACATCCCTTGTAATAGGAATGTGTGTGACAGGTACTCTTTATGGAGAGATGCGGGGTCAATAAGACCTCCCCTCCCCCACATCTCTCCTCCAGGCCTGAAAGCATGAGATCGTGAAAAAAAATTCACAGATCTCATGTTTACCGTTGCTTAGCAGCCGCAATCGCGGCTTTGTTTACTTACAGGGACCCGGGCGTGACGTCATCACATCGCGCCCGGGTCCTCCGACGGTCATAGAGATGACTGGTGACCATCTGGTCACCAGTCATCTCTATGCTTCCTGCGAGCGCCGGACGATTCGTTCTCCGGGCCCCCGATGGCACGGGAGAGCCCGGAGAAGCACCGGATGGCGGCGGGAGGGGGGGATGTCCCCTCCCGCCGCCTGTAAGAACGATCTAGCGGCGGAACCGCCGCTATGATCGTTCTTACGTTGTGCAGAATCGCCGGCACAAGAGAAGGATATCTGAATGATGCCTCTAGCTGCAGGCATCATTCAGATATCCCCCCCACAAAGCCCAGGACGTCATATGACGTCCACTCTGAACGGCAGAGGTTCTTTGTGGACGTCATTTTACTATGGGCCGGTAGGGAAGTGGTTAAAGGTGTTAGCCATCTCCTCTCTTACGGATCCAAAAATGTTTGCATACACATCTTCTGATTGCTTTTTAACCAGCATGTCAATGCAACCTTTGCAGAGCGGTTCTGTGTACTCCAATGCTAACTTGTTAGCACATTTTAATTTTATTTTTTTTGGGGGGGAGGTCGGGGTTGGGAGAAACAGCACATTTTGCACACTGCTTTTTGTGATTGGGCTTTGGGTCCTTAGGCGTTTTCACCTGTTAACAGATAAAAAACACAGGGGCCCCATGGCGGTGAGATTACAGCACACTCCCACCATATAACAACACTACAGTGCACACCCGGTGACACTAGTACCCCTGAAAAAAACCCCAACTAAGCTAGTGGCCACCACCATCTAGCTGCTTAAAATGGATACAAAGGTCACCCACTGGTGCCTACCTGTATCCTGCTGGTACTCTTGGTTCCCGAAGCTTGGGCTGATGGAATTTCATCCTCCTCCTGCATCCTGGGATTGTGTGGTGTCCGATACTGCCGTCTGCAGCTGCGTCCACGTGTGCTAGCACCAGCACCGCCATTCATTCCCCCCGCGCCTTTAAGAGGTTGGACCAAATTCCCGGGTCACGTCGATGACGTCATCCCTCCCAGGAAGTGACGCCCCGCATCTTCCGGGTCAAGCTAGCTTCCCACGTGGTTACACGCCCCCCACTGGAGCCTGCCAAGGGGACGCCACATCGCCGCCTTTCTCCACGCCTAGGCACAGAGGGGGAATGAATCCCAGACACCTCCTGCCTGCTGTAACAGAGGGTTGCCCGTGGCCATGTAAGAAACCGTTCACCACCACTATTTAAATGGCGCTGGTGAGTCCACTGACCCCCTGCCATTCTGAGGCTCCACCACTCTCTGTGCCATGCTGTGCCTCCAGCAAACTGTGCACAAGCCGCCGCTACTTCCGTAGACCCCTGTCCATGTCAGCCCATGAGAGATGGAGCCCACCCTCAGGTCCTCTGGCAACATGTCTCCTCCGGATGGAGGAAACAGTAAGACTGACCAGGGACCTGAGGGACCGCCTCTTAAAGGGAGGAAAATTATGTCAATGTGTTTCCTAATTGTGAGGAGGAGCTCCATCTCTCAAGGGCTGACTTGGAAGATGACTGGGGAAAAATATATATAATGTTTTGGGGTTCTAAGTAATTTTCGAGCAAAAAAACCTGTTTTAAACTTGTAAACACAGAGTCTGAAAAACAGGCAAGGTCCTTAAGTGGTTAACATCTAAACAGTTTGTCGGATTTACAAATACTGTTTTTAAGCATATAAGCTCCGTTTCGTGTTGAAAATAACTGTGAAATATAAAACTCGGGTGGGTGTAACAAGATGTCCGCTTGCCCCCTTCACACTCTAGCATTACTGTGCAGGAGTGTGGGGTATAACAAGATGGCGGTGACAGAACGTCACTTCCAGAGCAATCTGTAATGGGGAACAGAATGCGACAAGACAGGGGCAAGCTTACTGAGGAGGAACAGGAAGTAAGAAATTCAGACAAAAAGAAAAAAAAAAATTAGAAGGGAAATTGAAGGAAAAGGTAAGTGAACCAACAATACACTAGCTTAAAAGGAACCCATTTAGGAAATAAAAAACAAACCTTTACAACCCCTTTAAAATTCCCCTGCACAACTGATGAAGATAAACATGAAGCAAAACCACCACACGATAAACACTATCACTGTAGAAAAAAACATTCATAAGCAAATGGATAAAGTTTAGGCTACACTGCTAAGTGAAGCAGCTATTATGCAGTCTGATTGCAAAAAACCAAACCCACTTACAATTTCCTCACGAATTGAGTAGTCTGCATTTTCCAGGTAGCTCAACATTTCGGATACAATCTGCTTAGCATTTGTACGATCACACATTGCATACAGGAGGTCAGCAGCCCGCTGCCTTACACTTACATCCCTCTCTGTCTACAGAAACAAAAATATAAAAACATTATCAGCAAATAAGTGAGTGCAAAACAAAGAAACGCATCTTTTTGATTTCCCGATTTAAAAAAAAAAAAAAAAAAAGTACATGTAAAAGAAAAAGTGCATTTACTATTTTTTTTCTAAGTAGCCTGAAGAGCATTGCACCCACAATCAGCAGATTATGGGTGCAAATCCAGGCTCTTGCAGACTGTCAATGTAGCTACTGCTCCTACCTCCAATACGGCAAGGCAGGCAGTTAACTTCAGTCCAATGAACTATGAGGGTGCTCACCAGCGCCCTTGAAGTTAATGGAGAACAACAAGCCATCAGCCTCAAAAGCTGTAGTAGTCAAGGGGAGAGCTGCAGGAGTGGGAACAAGTTATATGTTGCATGAGATGAGGTCAATTGTACTGGAAGTGTAAAGGTTGTACTATTTGTTACTGCAACGTGATAGTGCGAACAAGACTTAAAAATGAATCTCGCCATTTTGAAAAAACTTTGGCAAGCAGGGTTTTTATGACTACTGGTCTTGGTCATAAATGCTTCTCCAGATTACATTTCCGGCCCTGCTTTGTGCAATGAGGATATGACTATGTGGAAGACTGATATCACTGTAGCCAGGCCATTCAAATGGCCAAACAGGGCAAACTTGGAAGACTAAGCAAAGATGGAAGTGCCCGGGACCAGCTGATGGTGCTGGAGGGCTTCATTTGATAAGCAAATCTGCCATAATATGCGGTGCATACTCTATGCCATAAACCACCTGGTGGCCCATAAAAAAAAAAAAAGTTTAATTCCGCTTTAAATATTATTTTCTCTAAAGCCTAATAAAAAGGACAATGTCCAGAAAAACATAAGGACGGTCTTGAGCTACACCCTGTCTAGGCCCACACAGGCTATCATTTTGTTTAGGCCTGTTTACATAAAGCTGCAGTAACACTCTCTGGGCAGTTTTTACTCTTAAAAGGCAAATTGTTAAAGTGGTTGTAAACCCAACCACACAACTTGCACCTACAGGTAAGCCTAGATTAAGGCTTACTTGTAGGTGCAAGAAATATCTCCTTAACCCACACGGTTAAGGATATATTTTCACAAAAACGGGTACCGATGTCTGCGGTGCAGGCGCACTGAGCGTGCCGTTTTTGTGAATGGGACCATCGTGAGTTAATGCTGTATTTCCGCGCATGCGCGGAATTCTGCCGGTCCCGCGCGCATGCGCAACGTCAGGAAGAATCTCCGAGGGGACATGGCAGCCGAGGGGAACAAGGAGCACTTCGATTTTAGGCAAGTGCCACATAATGAGCTAGTATGTTATGCATACTAGATCATTATGCCTTTCTCTTGCAGGTGAAAGTTTGAACACATTTGAAAATATTTCAGCAGGTAATCATTCACAATTCATGTTTTATCTGGGCAGTTTGTCTGGAGATTAGTTTTATAGTGCATCAGTATGCAGATGGGTATTTACTTACCTTTAAAGCATTAATGACTGTTTCAATATGTGTTTTTACAGCCTCATGGGAAAATTCTGAGCTGGCTAATGTACACATACTTTCCAGGGCTAAATAGCGCAGATTGGTCTCCCGATGTTGCAGAAACTGGCCCAGCTGGTTACAGGCTCTAACCAGCAAGTTAGGTTCACTAACAGTAAAACAAACAAAATAAATGCACCAAATCAGTA